>NC_048302.1:61249783-61376720 GCF_013100865.1 Trachemys scripta elegans | reverse complement strand
TATATATGTGTGTGTGTGTGTGTGTGTGTATAAGAAATAAGTAGTCAAACAACGTTGTTTACTTTTATCTTTTGCTTTATCAGTATATTTACAATAAATGTGGCATCTTTGCCTTATCCCTCTTAATAAGATCCTGCTGGTTTTTATTCTATTAGTATAACACAGTAAACACACTTATGAACACCACATTTACAATACTTTGACATGTATTCGATGTTAGATTTAGAAAACTTTCTAGTCTTTCATGGATTCACCCCTTCCATATCTATCTATACCTCTGTCTACTTTGCTGTTCCCGCTTTTGGCCTTCTCTCGCTCTCTCTTTTCCATTACTCCACATTTAGGGGTCACTTTCACTTATGCAGCCTCATGTGTTTGGAACTTCCTTCCTGCCTTAAGGACATAAGGTCATATTTTCAGCTGGGTTTCTAACTGTGTACACAAATGTAGGATTAGCACATGTAAGATTGCGGTCTGTTAGATTGCCTCAACCAAAAAAGTCAGAGGCCTGAAAATTCAGCCTGAAGTCTCTTTTTTCCTCCCCACCACACATATGTCAAGATCGGTGTCTCCTACAAATGCCTATCACAACATGTGGTGTACCTCATCCAGTGCATCAAATGCCCCAACAACTATGTAGGTAAAACCAGACAATTGCTACGTTCTCGAATAAACTCTCACAGAAAAAATGATAAACAAAAACCACCCTTTTATCAATGGGTGAACACTTTTCAAAAAGTGATCCTTCTATATCTGATCCCTCAGTCCTCGATCCCAAAGGAAACCTGCACAACAATTTCAATAGATGAGCCCAGAACTTAAATTCATAACTCAGCTGGACACTAAAAGCCATGGACTTAACAGAGGCACTGGTTTTGTGGAGCATTACAACAATCTGTAACACATCCTGCTGCCTATTACCCCTCCATTGTCCTATGACTACAGGGGTGTTATAATGTGGGGGGGGATTAAGTGGTATTGTACAACATATATAAATCCCTTATGCTTAACCATCTGTCCCACCTTGTTTTTAGCTTGGACACTCAGGTTTCCTTCTCCATCCCTGAAGAAGAGGAGATCTCTGAAGCTTGAAACAACGTTCCTTCCACCAACAGAAGTTGGTTAGTTTAACATAGTAATTCCCTAAACAAATAAATGGTTAAAGAAATCACCGAGTGACCCAAAAACATATTGGATTATAGTATATACACAACAGTGTAACAAGCATTGGAATTAGATTCTGTGTGTTTTATTACAGTGGGATCATTCACTGTAACATCCAATAAAAGAAATGACTGGATTGGTTTGGTTTTAAAGGAGCATTGTCAAACATGAAGGAAAATTCTTTTTTGCATATTTTATTGAAGCAGCAAAATATGCAATAAGTGTGATCATCAGGTAGATTTTACTAATATTTTTCCTTTCTATAGTGCCTTCAATCGGAGGATCTTAAAGTGTTTTATAAACATTATATATAAAGCACCACAGCATCACAGAAATTAAAGGTCATAAAATGTCCATTCATTTTGGCTCTCTCAACTTTTGGTGGCCCAGCTTGAGACACCTGGGGCCAGATTTTCTGAATGTGCTGAGCAGTCCCAACTGCAAATTAATTCAATGCTGTGGTTGTTCAGCCTTTCTGAGTGACACCTAGATCTTGACAACTGAGCACACAAAGTGAATGCTTCCAAAATTAATGGACACTTCTGAAAATTTGGCATGACATTCAAAATAATCTGTTTTTATTCTGTAGATTAAACATTTTTATAGGCTGAACCAACTCTTTTCCTAATTTGGCTTTGTTAAAACTAACTAATTAAAATGGTTTAGGTAAGAGCTTTTTTGAAAATGTTCACCTAAAAGGACAAATATGGAAAAAACAGACAATGGAAAATATTTGCGAATCTAAAATATAGGAAGCTTGTATATTTTTGCACAGTGGCAACAATTCACGGAGCATGCAACAATTTAAAAGGCTTAATAAAGATGCAGTATGAAATTCCAGGCATCTTTTCTTACTGATAATGTCTAGAAGGTGAAAAACCTTCCCCCACTTAAATATTTTTAGATTTTCATCTGATTGCTGACAGAATTTTCATTAAGAGTTGCCTTGGAGAATAATATAACAACCTTGCCAGGAGCAGTCATAAATAAAGCATCACAAGTGCTTACACACTGATGTTGAAACCCAGCAGATATTATTGCCTTGCTAGAATTCAAAACACAGCCAATTACAATTTCTTCATTAGGCTGAAGTTATCTCAATTCATCATCACAATTATTTCCTATTTCAGTTTCTGTAATAAAGACAATGTGCAACAAAATTTTCTTCACACATTTAAGTCTGCATTTTACATTGTATTGCCAATGCACCAGTATTTAAAAACAACAACAAAAAAAAACCCCACAATAGAATGTACAAATGATATATCTTTAAAAAACAACAATATTTAATACTAGAGAATGACTCAAGAAAATGCATATGGTAATTATCCTGTTAAATCCAGGAATAAATTAATTGAAAAGGGTGACTGTTTCCTGCTCAGTTAATTTCTGTGTCTATTCTTTTTCTGGTTTTTAATTTGGAGTCAGTGATTGTGTCTAACGATGCGACTGCACTTTAGGGTTTGATTGTGGGTCTTCGTGCTTCTACAGCAGGCAAAGATAAACCTGTTCTGCCAAATTTTGAACTTTGAAAGCCACAACATGGACCCATACATTGCTTTTTGAATCAATGTATTCAGGAGAAATTGTGGAAAAAAGTAACAAAAGAAAAAGAAGATGAGCAAGAGAAAAAAATCTAACAAAAAGTAAACACAGTAGGCCTAATCAGTCCTTGATGTGAGCCCTCTGAAGTCAGTGGGGGGGATAAATTTGCTCATCTCCATTTTCACCTCTCCCCCTAAAGTGCTCCCCAATTTCCCCCTGAGACATTCAACACCCCACTGATTTTGCCAGATACTCCTATTTAAAAAGGTAAGCCATGCAATAAGGCAAGGGAAATCTTACCATACAATTTAGGTGAGCAATCTCAAGGATCATAAAATGAATTCTGCTGTGAACAGTTCATTAACAGTCTATAGCCCAGATACATTTATGATTAGCTAACCATTACAATCCGTTTGCAGATAATTTGTAAAAAGAAAGAGGGGTCAAATCTTGGGTGGAGAGTGGAGGTGAGGGAGTAAAGTTCACCAGGAGATGTTTGGACATTTCTCCTCTGGAATCTTTATGAAACTAGCATAATCACTGTGAAAGAGTCATCAAGAGAGAGTTGGGCATAATTTTAAAATAAAAAATGAGTAAGTATATCAGTTTGTTTTTTCACTGAGCTTCTTCGTACTCTCTTAGATAGTACATTCCACTTTAGCTTTTCCATTAGGAATTCTAGCTAGCAGGTCAGACTTCAATTCTGCTTAACAATTTCTGTAACACTTTTTGTTTTAAAATGAGATAATGTACCCAGGGTACCCTCTAATTCTATTATGTATGTCCCGTGGCTCATGAATACAAGCTGGTATTCTATTGCTAAGGAATGTTTTTAACAGACTTGTTTTAGTGTGGGGGGAGAGGGGAAGGTACTAAGAGGTAGATGTTTAAAAAAAAAAAAAAAAAAAAGTTGAAAATCCAGCACGTTACAAAAAGGACACTAGTTTACGCTCACCCCTGCTCATATGGCTGTAGAAGACATACAGACCTAACAGACTACGGTATAGAAAAGACCCAAAAATATTTTCACCTGGCTTCTGGTCTACCATTGTGACTTATGTGATAGGCAGATGTATCCTTTAATAAATCAAAATACAGGCGGACAGACACACCAGCATAATAAAGATTTAGTTGTAGCTATGCATAAAGCAACATAAAATGGAAGACATTTTCCAAAGGATTTACTCGGGCAGTTGCATATGATCTTATCTTGCTTCTGAAATGGTTGAATTTTTTTTTAAATAAAAAAAAGGAGTCTCAATCACTGTCCTGCCTACAGAAACAATACCTGACCTGAGCAGAAACTTAGTTGCTATCCAACAGAATATTGGAGTTGCTGCATTACAACAATCAAGAGAATAGAAATGAAGGAGAATACTGTGATGCGGAAAAGAAAACATCTGCAGGAGTGTGGGCATACTTTACTGGTTTCCCTTACATGACAAAGAAAGGGAAGCAAAAAATGTCATGTAATATTTAGCACATGCTTTCTATACATGTAACATGTACCAGTGTCATGATAGGCAGTCTCCACAGTTTCCACCAAACTGCTAACATAGGTTTCACATAATATCTTCAAAATATTCAGCTTTGCCCCTCCCTGCCTTTACATTCCTCGGCAGTCCAAGAAAGAGGAAGGAAATAAATTATGTATGAGGAAACAGGAATCAGAGTTTATTTATGAGGAACAATAGCTTAATTCATAAGGCAGTTTTTACAATGCCTGGGCTCTAGACAATTCTTGCACTTAGTATAAGGAGAGTAAGACCCTATCAGGATTTGGCATACAGTCAATACCATAATGCATCCTCTCTTTATCTAAGAAGTGAACCTTTTATAAGAGAGGATTTTGATGCTCAGGCACTTGCTAGCTTTTCTTTTTCTCCTGCAGGCAGATCCTTTTTCTTCCTTGCCTGACTCTCCCAGGATATCAAAGCCCAAATAAATCCCATTCTGTTTATAGCTGAAGCACTCCCCTTTGTGTGCTTTTAAACCTTACATGCAGTGGAGGCCACTTCAATATCGCACTTAATGCTGTGTGTGCTGGTGTGCCATATATTACTCTTGAAAGGAAGGTTGATTTTCCCCCTTGGTTTATTCAGTTTTATATGTAACCTCAAAATAAGTTGGAGCACAAGAGATTTACTTAATGGGTATATGTTCCAAGCACCAACATATCACTGTATTTCAATGTCTGATGTGAGATTTATTTAATAATTGTATTAATTTATCAAGTATTAATTTAAATAGATTTAAATTATCTATAGAAGTTAATTCCATTTTCTATAAAAAGTGATGCACAGCAAATATCCCCTAACAAGTTTGCTCTTGAAGCAGATATTCATGTTGAGGCTTCTCTGTACTTCCAGCAACAGTTCTCAATTTCCGCAAACCAACAGGGACTTGTGTCAAGAATCAATTAGTCACACTGCCATAAAGTTCTGAATGCAGCAAGGGTTCTTTGTTGCCTAGCAGCAGCTCAGTAAGCGGAGGCTTATCTTCTACTCTTTTAACCCTGAACTAACCAGAGTTTATAGGTCCCCCCCCCCTCCACAGGATTGTCTCTCTTGGTCTGCAATGACAGGCTTATCACCTACACAAATCACACCTGAAGAGTCTTGCCTTCTTTCTTTGAAGATTAAAAATGTTTAGAGCAGGTTGACAGGTTGTTGTTTTTTTTTTATTGTTTTTTTTTGGGTTGGGGGGGGGACTTTCATAAACCCCACAAGAGGCTTTTAAGGAAACTATAGCCCCAATTCTACAAGGAGAACTGTCTGGGTGCCTGTATGTGTGGAGCCCCACTGGCTTCTGTAGGTCTGTGATGGGGTAGGAGTGTGCTATTACATTACAGCTCACAATGCAAGATCTGGACCTAAGTCACTAAAAGGTGATAGGTAAAGTACTGTAACCAAGTTACTGTGCTGGCTGGGTCTCTGTGTGTGGTACATCACAGTCACACCCTAAAGGAAATAATCCTGAGAGGAAGGTCGGGGTGGGATGTGTGCTTCCTGCCTTCAGGAAGAGGAAAATGTTTGTGGAGTCAGAAGCAGCAGACGAGAGCTGCCTTTGTCCTCTCGTACAATAATAAATACATGTTTTGTTGTTACTCAGCTCATGCCTGTGTCATCATTCCCAGGACTCAGCCTACTGTGCTAACTAACACCTAACTGTACTGTCATGGATCAGAAATTGGTTAGGAGTTTGACCTCTGTCGGACGTTCAGATTTCTTTATAGACGTTAGTTGTAGGGTTTTTTTTAGTCATTCAGAGGAGAAAATGAGAGGATTCTTCAATTATACCAATCCGTTGTTAGCAATGAGGTCCTTCCAGAGATGCAGTTTTTATGGGCATTAAGAGACTAGAGACACCATCCATAAACAGCAGATAAATTGTATGACCCTCTAACCCAGAACCTAGAAGAATAAACCCCATGATTCTCAAAATTTGAGATCAAAAAGAAGCTTTGTTACGTTAGCAGCACATTAAAAAAAAATCACTCACACACAACCATCCTGTCAAATTTTAAGTATAGAACATATAGAATCAGCTCAAGACAAAAATGTGCAAACATGTAAAATGAGAAGAACGTTAGTTTGGTCAAAAGAACTGTTGAGTTAAATTGCTAGGATGCTACACTAAACTTTTTGCTAAACTGTACAATGGACTAATTCCTAAAATTAGGGCACAGAGGTATATCTTTTCAGAAAGGAACTTTTGAACAGCAAAATAAAATATATTTTACACATTCCACCACATCCTACTTTAGTGGATGTTAAGGCACAACTGTTTCAATAAACTAACATGTTAAGCCTGTGTTCCAGTCCACTGCCAATAACACAGGTCACAAAAATCTAGGACAAAGTGCATGAATGAACTTGAATTGAAAAAAACCCCAAACCCTAAATAGTCAAAGCATTAGTCTAATTATCAGGTAGCACAAAATAGTCACCCATAGATTTGCATAGTTAGGAGCTTTCCCTAGTTTTTTTGAGGAGAGAAAGCTCTACCTATCCTTCAGCACATACAACCACTCCGCTACCCACAGATAGTCCACAGCTTGGGCAAAATTGACTCATTGATGAATAATCAATCAATGCTGATGCCAAGCAAGACAGAAGTGATGCAGCTGGGCAAGAGGAGGTCATTCTGGGAAGTTTGCAGCCATGATACAGTCTCCTTTGGATGGAGGTACACACCCACCATTGGTCAATTCAGTCTGTAGCTTAGGAGTGTTCCTGGATTCCTCACTGTTGCTAAGCACTCACATAGCAACCTCTGTTTAATGCTTTCTCATATCTCTGGTTGACTAGGGGACTCTGTCACATCCCAGTTGATAGTACCACTGTGGCCAGGTCACTCTTTGTAGTACAGATGGGAGGTGACCAATGCAATGTACCTGGGCATGAAGCCTTTAGCTCTTAGGAAATTCCAACTAGTGCAGGATGCTGCAGTGCATCTCCTAAGCAACACAGAATACTGTGAGCACATCAGACCTGTCCTTTACTCTCTACACTCGCTTCACACAGAATATTGAATCAAGTTCAACATCTCAGTCCTTATCTTCAAGGTGCTGAATGTCCTGGGCCAAGGTATGTAAAAGATTATCTAAAACTCCAGGATGACAACTGTGGTTGACAGCTTTGTTCCTCTGGCGCAACAGAGCTCTCTATCATAAGCATAAAGCTGGTCTCTGTGAAAGACAGAGCTTTCTTGGATGCATTACAGAGAAAGCAGAATAAGCAATCTAAAACACATACTGTGGTGCCCATCATCCATGTGATCCTGGTAGATCTGTACACAAGTTTGTCAGTTCTTTGTTCCACAGCATGTCATCCCTTAGTCAGCTCAGGTTCATTCTTTATACCATTTCTTGTTCTTTGTCTGCTGAGCCCCTTGAATACTGTCTGAACCAGTATAAGCAGTTTTCCCTGGAGGGTGGGATTTTTACAGTCTTGTTTATCTGTCTAGGGGTTTGCATTAATTACCCACTAGTGATTCCAGATTCCACAGGAAACACACAGGAAGTCAGAAACACAAAGATACATATACCACTTATTTACCTAATAGTCTGTGCACCCATAGCAGACACTCAATAGTCTTAAGTTTCCACAATATAATAGTCTTTGAAGTTTCCACACTTTCCAAGGTCTCGCGTCTCAATATATATGTAGTATAAATAAATCCCAAAACAACCACCCTTCCCCCCCCCTCCACACACACCACCACCACCACACACTGTTCTCCCACAGAAGTCAGGAGGAGAGAACATGTACATGACAGATATTATACATGTTGCTTAATGCACTCCAGCAAAGCACTCAGATACTACAGTGAGGAACATGATACTATATAGAATAGACATGATTGGCTGACTCTGCTCAGCAGATGTCAAAAGACTGGAAGAGTGGACACTCTAGCTAGTGCAACGCCATCAGGACAGCCACTCTAGGTGCCACGATTCGGGGCATCAAATTATCTCATTCGGGAGTGTCAAATCCCTGTAGGTATTTTTGCTTTTGGGTGGGGCACATCAAAAGCCTTTTCCACCCTAGGTGACAACACACCCAGGACTAGCCCTATCCGGTGTTTTCAAATTGTTCTCTGACTTGAGTGCTAAAACTCACTGGGATGGATTCTTCCCTCCACTGCAGGCTCTGTGCCTCACTGCACCTGCTTACAGGTCCACAAGAGCCCTGCAGCTAGCCAAGGGAGATTTCTCCAGCACATACACTGCATAGGACAGCTGTAAAGGTGCCTGGAAGCAGGGCAGGGTGTGGGAAAGGAGTCCCTATAGTGGGGCGAGCTGCTATATAGGGTCTGAGCTGCTTTGGACTGTGCACTAGCCCTTGGATGAGTCTAGAATCCCTGGAGTGGCTTTAAAAACAACCCTAACCCTTACCTCCGCCTAGAATGTCTTTTTGTTCTGTGCCTCCCAGAAGTGCTACACTGCATTCCAGCCAGTTTTTTCTATGCATATTACTAACACAGAATAGGTTGTGAGCATAATCTCTTCATACACTGCAAAGAAAACCAATAAATGTGATGTTTGCAATTAATCTTTTGAGTCAGAGCCAATATGTGCTTACTGTCCAGATAGATATAACAGGAACAAATCAGAACAAACATACCTTTCTGCATTCTTACATGTTGCTCCCTCTTCATGGAACATCCCAGAACTAATCTGTAAAGCAGCAACTCTGCCCTCCTTCAAATTCTTCTCAAGAGCATCTTTTGCTGTGATGTCTATGCTAATTGCCACCTGATAATGACTAGGCAACAACCTAGCCATTAAAAATATAAAAACACAAGATATTGTGCATTAAACAAGATACCATGACTATATGTTCCTGTTCCCTTCTTCTCCCCCCTCTTTCACACCATCAGTTTGTATTTACAGCACGTTTGGTACCTTATTGCAACACTGACAGTGAAGATTGTCTAATACTTTCCATTATAAACAACTGTAAACATGACCTTATAATTTTGCCAGACTAACAATTTGGGCTGAAGTTTTTCATGCAGGGTGGTGTGGAACATGGGTTGGAGACAGACCAACTGGATGGCAGACACCCTGCTTAGGTGGTGCATCAGAGGTGGCTAGATGGGGGAAGAAGAGGGACTCATGAGGCAGGGGCCCAATGACAAGCTCCAGAGGGCTGGGGATGGGTAGGGAGCAACCACCTGCAGGACCTACTCAAGATATGCAAGAGAAGAGATGGGCAAGGTTGCCATTCAGTGCAGAGGAGGAAGCTGTTCTGGAGAGGAAGTCAGGAACATGTAGTGAAGGAAGCTGTTGTCATTAGGATCTTTGCCTCAGTTGCTGCAGAAGTTGGAAGGTGCGTAATAAATGAGGCCGGGGACAGCAGGAAGAGAAAGGATGGTTTTATAATTAAGAAAGTTGAATGCCACGCTGGCATTCAATTGGATTCTATTCTAAATAGAAAATTGGATTCTATTCCTGCCTTTGACACAGAGTTAATGTGTAGTGCTGTGCAAGTCACTCCAACTTTACACAGATGGCCACTAATTGCATGTTTCTCATTTTCTGGATGTCTGACTGGAGTCTCTGATTTGAAGAAGTGCTTAGTACTGGAAACTGCAAGCGAACACAATGGGAGGTTTACTCTAAACACATCAAATGCTAGAACATACATACATTATATATATAAAATGTAGGTATTCTCACACACAGAATAACCAGGCACTAGGTGTCTTAAATTGGACATACAATGGTATTGACCTTGATCTCTCAGTACCCCATTTCCTCCTCTGTAAAATGGGGATAATATTATGCCTCAAAAGGGTATTATGAAAATAAATGCATCAATGCTTGTGCATAGGCTTGGGCGTATGCATTTGAGAATATATTTAAATAAGGATAGAGATAGATAGAACAGCCAGGGCCGATGAGAGGAGGGGGAAGCCGGTACAAATTACCAGGGCCCAGCGGTCCAGAAGGGGGCCCGGAGCCAGGCTTCTCCCCTCCTCCCCTCTCCCCTTCTCCTGCCCCCCGTCGGCCCTGTTTAGCCGGTCCGACCTTAGTGGGGGGCTCACAAAAAAATTTTCACCGGGACCCAAACCCGCTCTTGGCGGCCCTGAGAACAGCTACCCATTCAATGAGTACTATTCGTCCTGTGCTGTGAAGGAAGCAGGGGTTTTGTAGAAAGATTAATATGATGTAATTAAAAGAGACTATATCATAATCTACGTGCACAAAGTTGACAAGATAAAATGCACAGGAAACTTGAATTCTGGCATTTCCTAAATTCAGAGTGCTTGACTTTGTAACTTTTACCTTCTTTTAATGTAGCTTTTTGAATGTAATCATTTTAGATTGGAAACACTTCAGGGTAGGGATTATCTTTTGCTATGTATTTGAAGAGTACTCAGTACACTAGTGCTCCAAACTGATTGGGGTCTCTAACTGTTAATGTAATACAAGCTAAATTATGAAAGTTAATCTAACGTGCAATTGCACAAGTGATAATAGTAAAACTGGCTCTTCCACATTAGGAAAGGCCAGAAAATATATAACACAACCTGTTGCAACAATAGTCTTGCAGTCAACATCACTATAAAAAAAATTGCCTTTTTAAAACACCATAATTTAAGATCTATAACAAACACTCACACCCAGATCTGATGTTTTTACACCGGGCAAAACCACCATGCAGCTTATGAGAGTTAAGAAACAGACATAGGGAGGAAAGATGGTTCAGTGGTTAGGGACTTGGATTCAAGTCCTTGTTCTTCCATGGACGTCCAAGGTCACTCAGGAAAAGTCACTTAATTTCTGTGCCTCAGTTCCCCATCTGTAAAATAGGGAAAATGACTCTCCCTTCTGAAGAGAATAGCTACATTAGAGACAGGGAGGTGCTCAGATACTAAGGTAATGGGGTCACAGAGGTACCTAAAAAGCTTTAATAAAAAGTTCTTGCTTTTTAAAGGGGGTTACAGTTCTGAATATAGTGATCTGGTAGTGAAGTCACATGATTGGGAGATCTGGATTCTGTTCCCAGCCATAGACTCAATGAGGCAAGTCACTTAGCTTTTCTGTTCCTCAGTTTCCCCATCCAAAAATATTGGCACAACAATGCTTGTTATAGGAGTGTTGTGAGGCTTAATTTATCAGTATATTGCCACACAGCTGGAGATCATTTGGATGGCAAGTGCTATAGGAAATACAAGATACCATTATTGTTCTCCTGCCACACCTCTAACCTACAGTGTTGACCATAGTATTTATTGAACAAGCCACTAAGAATCTCTTTCACCCAGAAGTATATTCTGCTGAATGTATACCTTGGATTTGTTTTGTCCAATTTTACTCGCATAATTTCTGTCTGAGGTATTGCTATTTCAGAGACATTTTGAAATCATGAGCCTTAAGCAACACTTGAATGAGAAATATCTTTTGAAATTAAAATAAGACTATTCCTGGCTATGTTCTTTGCTAGACTAGACACCCAGCTTCCTGGAGCTTCTGCTGAACAGTTCTTTCAGGATAATAGTGAAACCCTTGTTTTCAAACTCTAACAGAAGAATGCATTATATTTGCTTTTAATGCTATAGAAGCTGGGTCTGAGTATCAGCTTATCAATGCATTAAAAGCTACACGTTGTGTCTAAAAACGTAGATATTTTATTACATTATTTCTTCAATATGATGCAAGGTTTTTCCAGCTATTAGAGGTCTTTTTTTTTTAATTTTAAAAAAAGCTGAAAATCTAATTTGAAAAAAATATAAAAGCAGGGAACTTGCAAACAGGAGACTTTGAACACTCGATTTCATCTCTTTGTATAACTTTTGTTCTCCTTTCTTCCTGGTTTACACCAGTTTTATATCAAAGGCATTCATTTTTGCTTCAACAGGACATTTGAGTCTAAAAGTGTGAATTAAAGATGAATCAGACATGGTGGGTTCAAGTCTAACTGGTGTTAATTTCAGCTAACTTTGAGGGGGCTTCTGCTTACTAATGAAGCCCAATGTTGGCACTAAGTTTATAAGCTAGCCAGAAATTTCATTTATTTCAAAACTTCTGGGTTCCTAGTAGGCATTTCCTGCACATTCACAGCTAACAACAAAATCCTCAATTAGCACTAGAGGACATTGGAGAAAAAAAAAGAGGGTTAGTGTGCAGTGGGATGCAAATGATGTTAGCAATGAAAAGGAGCAATTTCATGCCAGCCAGACAAGGTTCCCCTCTTCCCTTTAAAAAGGAAAGGGGGATGGATTTACATTTTAAGTGAAGCCCGGATGTTAGCAACAGGGTTTCACTATTCCTATACTCTTATCTTCTGGCTAAGAGAAAGAACAGGAATATTTTACATTTATATGCCACCTTTCAACCTATAGGGCTTCAGAAGTTATACTGTACATGTATTTGCCCTAGAGACAAACATGAAGGTTCTTCCTCAGTTTTCACTTAGGCAAAAATCACAATGAAATCAATTACATTATTTTATTGTACTCAAGTGTCCTGGCCTCTTTACAGGACACATCTTTGCCATAAGAAGTTTGCATTCTGGCCTTTACACATGACCAAACACATAAAGGGAGCAAAACATACAGGGAAATAGGACATGGTTTATAATAGTATCACCGGTTAGTCAGATTTAAGCAGGTATACATATTGATGGGTCTGTTCTGTGTATTAAGTGACCTTCTTGCGGGTGGCATAGCAGTTGAGATTTTAGTCAGAAGCGATCATCAGATCATCATATACACCCTAAACCCAACAACCAAAATTAGACCAAGTATCATGGGTGGCCAGTAACCCAGCTGTGGGGGGAGGCTAGCCCCTAGCTCCTCCCCTTCTGCCCAAGCCCTGCCCCCATCTGCTTCCCCTTTTTGCCCCCTCCCCCACAGAAGCCCAGAGCACCCCCACCGGGACCCCCAGCGCTCCCGGCCCCCGCTCTCCCAGCCAGCCCCATGCACCAGGCAGAACAGCCCCAGCACCAGCTGCCCTGACTCCCTGCAGGAGGCAGGCAAGCCAGCCTGGGCCAGCCAAGGAAGAGCACTCTGGGAACTGCAGGAGGGGGCCTGGCTGGCCTGGGGGTGGAGCATGGTTGGGGCCACGCTAGGCTATTGGGAAGGTACAACCTAGCCTTGCCTATGATACCTGCCGCCCATGCCAGAGGAGGCTAGATTTATGTGCCATAGGCAGAGAATGAAGGAGACCAATGCCCAGGGCCTTGCAATGGCAGAGAAATGGTTAAGTGAAATATATACAGAAAACTCTGGCAAGTCACCTGCATGTTGCAGAGGAAGACAAATCCCCCCTCCTCAGGTCACTCCCAATCCGACCTGGGGGAAAATTCCTTCCCAAACCCACATATGGTGATTAGTTAGACCCTGAACATATGCGCAAGAACCAACCAAGCGCCACTTCAGAGCACTGACCCATCTCCAGCCATGACCATCTTTGATGCTTCAGAGGAAGGAGATGGGCACAATGTGTATGTGTGCGTGCGCACACACACACGACAGAGGGGAGGGGAAAATCTCATCCTGATCCCTGCTAGTGGCTGGCTGAAACCCTGAAGCATGAGCTTTTAGGAACACAAGACAAACCAGAAGCAAGCCTGAAGACTGCTGAGCCCTGCCCCCTACCATCACCAAGCAACCCCATCATACAATCACACTCAAATTTGTTCACCTTTCTCTTAAAACTAATAAAGCTGTTTGCCCCACAACTTCTATTGGGAGGCTGCTCCAGAACCTCACTCCTCTGACTGTTAGAAACCTTCTCCTAATTTCCAGCCTGAACTTGTTCATGGCCAGTTTATACCCATTTGTTGTTGTGCCACCATTATCCTTCAGCTTAAATAGCTCTTCACCCTTCCTGATATGTATTCCCCTGATGTATTTAGAGAACAATCATATCCCCTCTCAGCCTTCTTTTTGCTAAATTAAACAAGTCAAGCTCTTCTAGTCTCCTTATATAAAAGTTTCCCCGGAACATCCCAGTAGCTCGTCTCTGCACCTGTTCCAGTTTGAACTCATCTTTCTCAAACATGGGGGACCAGAACCGTACACAATATTCCAAACGAGGTCTGACTGGTACCTTGGCATTAATACATCTGTCTTTACTGAAAATGCCTCGCCTGATACATTGTAGGATCACATTTGCCTTTTTCCACAGTCACATTACATTGGTGGCTAATAGTCATCCTGTGATCAAGAGCAGGAGAGAACATGTTGGTTCACTCAGAAAGAACCTCCAAGACTCAAATTAAGTTCACTGCAAATGAATATAATTTATTTAATATTTTTCCTTGTAGCCTTTCTAATGCACAGTCTTCAACTCTCTTATATCCTTTAACCAAGGCCTCAGATCTTGCTGGAAGGATCCTCTGTGAGACAAATTGTTATAAGTGGTATTGTACTTTAAAATACCATAAAATATTTAAATGTAAGCTGCAGTTTTCATTAAAGCAGACAGTATATTTTTAGATATTTTGGGTTAGTTTCTTCTCCAACTAGTGACATGGATGCAATTTTGCTTTTCTTATAGTTCAAAGCAAATTATAAGGACTGGAAAGTCACAGAAAGTGTACACAACAAATGGATTTGCTTTGCATCAGAGAGCAAGCTTTGAATAAGTTAATTGCCTTCTGGGCCAGTTGGAAACATGTTTAGTGGATTAGATGGTTCATAGGTGGTTAGCAAGGTATTCATTGGCATATTACAGGATCCTTCTGTAATAATGCTTACAACTTATGTAGCACTGACATTTTCAAAATGCTTTCTTTTATTAGCTGTTCATCATAACACTCCTCTGTGGTGGATATGGGGTAACTATTATTATTCCCATTTTATCAGTGGGAAGAGAGAGACACATGCACATGACTTGTCCCATGGTAGAGCTAGGATTAAAACTCAGGATGTCCTGACTCTGAGCCATTTCTGCTTACATAGAGCAGACAAAAATCCTGAGATCTCTCCCACTAGCTAACCCACTACCAGATTTCTTTGTACCAATTAAGGGCTTGTCTACACTGGCAATTTACAGCGCTGCAACTTTCTCGCTCAGGGATGTGAAAAAACACCCCTCTGAGCACTGCAAATTTCAGCATTGTAAAGTGCCAGTGTAAATAGTGCACCAGCTCTGGGAGCTACGCCCCTCATGGAGGTGGGTTTTTTAGAGTGCTGGGAGAGCTCTCTCCCAGCGCTGCACCATGACCACACAAGCCAGGCTAAAGCCTCACTCAGC
The DNA here is from genome assembly GCF_013100865.1 of Trachemys scripta elegans. Lineage (NCBI taxonomy): Eukaryota > Metazoa > Chordata > Testudines > Emydidae > Trachemys > Trachemys scripta. The sequence continues at coordinate 61,361,296 of NC_048302.1, read as the reverse complement.
TCCTGTGCCTGTCACTGCCTGATCTGAAGCCAGAGTCAAATAACCCTTTGTGTTATCAAGATGCGACCATTTATACCATCTTGAGAATGTTACTTATACATCACACTGCTTTCCCCTACCCTTTGCCTTAAGTTGTACAGTCATCCAGATATAGACCTTTATGTTTGTACAGTACTTAACTCATTATGGGCATTTCCAGGAACAAATAATAAATATATTAAGACCTGGCCTGTCATTCTCTGCTCAGGCATAACTACCACAGAGTTTGGTTTGAACAAAGAGTGCAGGTTCGGGTCATAAATTTATGTTCATAAACAGTTATTGTTAAACTTAACTAACTGCTTATGTCTTACATATAACCCCAGAGATCTTAGGGATAGCACCAATGAGCAATTATGGCTTGTGACCGACTGATGCGGAACTTCAAAGTGAACACTGCGATTACATAGTTCTTTAGCCCTGCCATGCTATTTGCTATCTTCTCTTACAGATAGTGAAGAACCAAAAACTTCAGAGTAAAGGTAAATTAATTAAAAACGAAACAGATAAAGTATATTAACAGTCTCCATCAGGAGATTTTGAAAGACTGTTTCCCCCTTCCCACTTTTTTTCCTATTAAAAGGAATAGAGAGGAGAGGGATCAGGCAAGTTGTTACAGTGATGTTTCCAATTTATGTTGGCAGATTCAGGTCACTTAGTTTATACTGTTATGCCTTTTGTCATCAGTTGACTGGCTGTATAAGCTAGTTACAGTATATGAAGATGAGTAGAAAAATGAAATTTACTGTGCAGCATATTGAGACAATGAAATATCTTTCTACCATCTGTGAAATAATTTGTTCAAATGGTAAAAAAAAAAGTTGGTAATTTAATTAGTGTGACAAGCTGCTGTATCATACATTACTTTCAGTCATGGTTGGAACTGGATTTAATGAGGGCCATTCCCCCAAACCTGGAGTTATAATCAGTACCTTGGAGCATAGACTGATGTTAAGGAAATCCAGAGGATTACAGTCAGTCTTGTGGACTTTATTTCCCGATACCATTAAATTCTTTGGGGTAAATCATTTCCTATGTGGATAAAAATGGTACAGGAAGACAGCAAGTTCGCTGAGATTCATCAGAAACACAGAGTTGCATTTAATTGTTTCCTTAATGGAGAATTCTTTGCCTGGAACATCCAGGAGGACCTCGGTCTTAGGCTCTCAAAACCAAAATATCTCCCTTGAGTTCTTAGATTGTAAGTGCTTTGGAAAAGGAATGGTGTTTTCATATATATGTTTGGAAAGCACCTAACAAATAGTCTGATAATTTAGAAGGAACTGCTTAAGCCAAGACCAAATGAACAGGGACCACACTGCACTTCCCACCCTCCAACACCTTGGTGGCATGCTTTATATAGAAGCCACAGTACCAGGGAGTTCCTCGATAGCTCGGACTCCTCGCCCGGTTCAGGTTCCAAAATGCCTGAGCTAACAATACAGGAGTCAATGTTGATTTGTATAAGGAATTACTTTTGGGTTGGTGTGTGTGGGAGGTGAATTATGTTGTGGAGGTTGGCTGCCCAGACAGACAACCTCCCCATCCGTGGATCTCAAATCCAGTAGAGGGGCTTCTGTGGTTTGGGAAGGAGGAGAACTATTTTGAGTGCTTAGCTTTGGTCGTGTGTCACTTTTTAAACTTAATAAAAAAAATTAAAAGGTTTTTACATTTAAATAATCAAATAAGGCATTGTGTCAATCTTTGGAAAGCCTCTTTTTGTCTTTTAGTTGCTTAATCATTACTAGATAACTAATTTTCCAACTAATATCCATACTTCTATATTCAAATGGCTTCTTACATTAATAATCAGTTATAACATCAAATGACCTTGCTATATTGATGCATACATTTCACTATTTATAATAACTTCCTGATATTTGCATTTAGATACAAATGCATTTAGATACAAAATATTTTCAAATACTCGTCTCAAAAGAATCTTATGGCATCTTAAGCACTTAAGAAAACATGAAATTAGACATAGCCAGCACATTGCCCAACTGTACAAGTTTTCTTTAAAGTTAAATGGATAAACACTCATGTGTTTATAAAATTAACAAATTTCAGCAGGGAAATTTATAGAATTCCTTAAGTGGTTTTAAACAGTGGTTTTTCCATCTATAATTAGGCATGGAAGATCAGGGAGCCTAACCTGGATACCTGGAAGGATACTGGAACAAATTATTAAAAAGTCAATTTGTAAGCACCTAGAGCAGTGGTTTCCAAACTTGTTCCACCACTTGTGCAGGGAAAGCCCCTGGTAGGCTGGGCCGGTTTGTTTACCTGCCATGTCCGCAGGTCTGGCTGATCACAGCTCCCAGTGTCCACGGTTAGCTGCTCCAGGCCAATGGGAGCTGCTGGAAGCAGCATGGACCAAGGGACGTACTGACCTAGAGGATAATAGGGTTATAAGAAATAGCCAGAATGCATTTGTCAAGAACAAGTCATTCCAAAGAAATGTAATTTCCTTCTTTGACAGGGTTACTGGTCTAGTGGATGGAGGGAAAGCTGTAGATGTGATATGTCTTGATTTTACTAAGGCTTTTGACACAGCCTGACAGGACATTCTCATAAGCAAACTAGGGAAATGTAGTCTAGATTTATTTATTATAAGATCGGTGCACAACTGGTTAAAAAAAAATTCAGTAGTTATCAATGTTTCTCTGTCAAACTGGGGGAGGGGGAGAGGGGGAAGGTATCTAAGGGCATCCTGCAGGGGTCTATCACTATTTAATATTTTCATGAATGACTTGGATAAGAGTAGAGTGGAGAGTATGCTGATAATATTTGTGGAGGACACCATGCTGGGATGGGTTTGCTAGCATTTTAGAGGACAGGATTAGAATTCAAAATGACCTTGAGAAATTGGAGAATTGATCTTTGAATTTCATCTTATTTATTTCAGAAGTAATGGCAAGGAAACAAAACTAAGCCAAGCAAAAAAAACACAAAAACACCAACCAACCCTTCCCCACACCCCTACCTATAACCACCCAGACAATGAATCCACCTTCACTTATGTTTGGGAGGAGGTTGATCAGTTGTGAACTCCCACGGTTGAACTGCATTTATCTTGTTTCTACCTTTCACAGCCCCACTCCTCCAACAACTGGCTAGCCCCATTCTCGGACCACCCCTTAGTGGTGGTGACGGCCTCTCTCAGCATGGAGGGGCCGGAGTGGTCCTATTGGCATTTTAATAGCAGCTTGCTGGAGAACTTGGGCTTCATGGCATCCTTCCAGGAGTTCTGGCTGGCCTGGTGAGGGCAGAGGTGCGCCTTTTCATCGAAGAGGTGGTGGGATGTAGGCTGTCAGTTTTGGGCCCAAGTTTGTGGGTTTTCTCCAAGTGCTATACTTATCCGCACAGTGTTTGGTCAAGATCAAATGGGCCCCAACCAAAGCTTTGGTCGAGGGGTGCGTCAAGGCTGTCTGCTGTCAGGCCAGCTGTACATTGAGCTTTTCCTCCAGCTCCTCATAGGAGGTTGACAAGGTTGGTGCTCCATGAGCCAGAGTTGCGGGTGATCATGTCAGCATATGCTGACGACGTACTCCTTGTGGTCCAGGACCTGGTACAGGTAAAGGCCTGCCAGGCTATCCACTTGGCAGCCTCCTCCGCCCAGGTCAACTGGATCAAGAGCTCTGGCCTGATGGCTGGGGAAGGGTGGCAGCTGAACTCCCTCTCACCCACACTTCAGGCCATCCAGCGGAGTGTGGGTTCACTACTCTATCTGGGGGTTTACCTTTCCGCCACCCATCCCTCCCCACCCGAGAACTGGCAAGATTTAGAGGGCCGGGTGGCTGAGTGGCTGTGGAGGTGGCCAGAACTGCTGTGGTGCCTTTCTCTGCAGGGGAGGGCACTGGTGCTCAATCAGATGGTCCTGTCCATGCTTTGGCACTGGCTCAACACCCTGAGGCTGGCCCTGGGTATCCTGGCTCAGCTCCAGAGGTTAGCTTTGGGGTTCTTTTGGCCAGGACTGCACTGGATCTCTGTGGGGATTCTGAGTCTTCTGAGGAGGAAGGACAGGGCCTGTTTTGCCTCCACCGTCTTCCACCTCCAGGCCCTGCAGAGACTCCTTTATGGTGCAGGTAGTCCAGCGAGGAACATGTTGGCGCACACCTTCCTCTGCCGCTTCTGATGCGGCCAGCAATTCTTATCTTCATCCAAGGGACCTCTCTGAGCTGCCAGTCTTTTACCAGGACCTCCTCTGGACCTGGAAACTGGTTTTGGTGACCAGGTCTGTGGCAGCCACAGAGGGGGTATACATCTTTGCAGAGCCCCTGATATACAACCCCCAGCTTGGGGTGCAGTTGGTGGATTTGATTGCTATCATGTTGCATATCTGTCCACAGTTAGAGGGAAGATTTGTTTCCTTGTCAATTCACTTCTACTAAAAAACTGTCTTTGCACAGTGAATTAGGTAAAGGGAATTTTCTGTCAAGATGGCTCTCAAAGGGAATAAGATGTTTAGGAAAAACAGCCAAGACAGCTAAAATCTTTGAAGAGATGTGGAGAGGTTCTATGTCTGCTTAGAACAAAGCCAACAGTTGATTAAATGAAAAGATATCAAACTGGTTTTTTTTTAAAAGTACCTTGAAGACAAGAAATGAATAAGTGGTACTTTCATATTCTTTCCTTACTTAACCCCTCTAATTTGGTTTAGATGACTTTATTCAAGCCAGAGCTTTTTCCTTATTGAGAGAATTAAAAAAAACCAAAACCAAAAAAACAACACACACACACACCAACAAAAAAAAAAAACACATCAAGACAGAAAATGGAACATGCACTGTGATTAACAATAACCAGACTTGCTTTACCTCTGGTATGGTGTTGTGCAAGGCATTTATTCCTATTAAACATAGTGAAACTATTAATTTCTTAGGAGAAGGGGAAGGACATTACCTTTACCCAAATGCACAGTGCCAAACATTTGCAGGCACTGTAGTGCTAGCATATCTTTGAGGAAAAGATATACAGTGGTTTTAATATTAACTGATTTAACAGCTCATTGGTGATAAGTAACAAGCCTAATATTTATGCTTTTAACCTCAGTGGACACTATCATATCACACAAATCAAAATTACATCACACCTACCTTACACATCAGTATATTCTCAACAGAAGAGTTGATTGATCATCATTTCTAAAACGCAAGATTACTGGTATTTTTCAGCTGCCAGCTTACTACTCATTCATATTCAAGCTTAGCCTGCATTCACTGTTTAATTCAGAAAGATGAATTATTTCACTCTCTTCACATCAATTTTTGCCACTGTACCCTTTCAGTCACATCTCCTTCCTCTATGATATGGTATGTTGGTCTATTTCTATAGAATTATTTGTAAAATTATTGTTTTTGATGATTTGACTAAAAAGTCTATATTTATTTTCGGTTTTGCATCTCTTCACCTGTCTTCTAGACCGCTCTTGAAATAAACACAAAGCAATTTTCAGATCCCACAAATTAATGTTTAGGATTAAGATGTATGTCCCTTATGTAACTCTGGTGGTTCCAAAAGGTTAATTTGACATGGCTACTGTAAAATTATATGTGTATTACACTTTCCCTGAACTTGTGCTGAGTGTCTACAGTTCTCCCTCTCATTGATTTCATCTCACTTATCCCACGACAAAACGTACACCTGTAATCACACCTTAGACACTACTATAATCATCTTTGTACAGAGTATGCCTTGTAATATTTGAAAAAAGTCAATTTCCTGACAAGTATTCTCCTGATACAATGTGTGCCCCCAACATAGTATATAAAGTTACAAGATCTCCCTGTATGGTGTTATAAAAACATTACTACCTACAGCCCTGCCCAAACAGAATTTGGCAAAACAGGTCTGTCGTAAACAATGGAATGGTGTGCTTTACTGCTTAAACACAAATTAAGCAAACAGAGTCAACATGCAGGAAGAAAAGAAAGGAAGTTCATACAGGTGGAAAAAAAAAAAAAAAACACAACAGCAGGGAACATCCTTCCACATAGATTGTCTACTAGTTCCTAGCCGGAAGTGTTTTTCAAGCAAGGGATTGAAGCAATAAATAAATAAATAAATACAAATAAAAATAAATAAGGTATAAACACCTCAAGGCACCTCTCTCTCTCGCTCTCTCTCTCTCCACCCTTTGTTTTTACTGCCCCTGAAGCAAAGGAAGCATTTGTTGGACTCCGAGGGGAGTCCTGACTGTCCTATAGGGTTTGGTCAGTAAGACTACTGAAGGCAGATGGTGAGAAACTCTGCTTGAATATGATATAGTTTGTTGATTAGCAAACATTTTATCTTTATTTTTCCTTACAAACATTTGAAGTGAGTACAAGTAATGAGGCATAAAAGTCAAAGAGAACTTTAGTTTATAAAAGTTTATTTTATTATCTTATCTAATCCAATGAGGTTAAATTGAAGTATCTGGGAAACTCCATTTGGTGGTCACAAGTTGTGTGCCTATTATTCTTAAAGGAATAAACATCTTACTATAACTTGTATTGTCCAGGGAAGAGCTGGATAGAACAGGACATACATTTCTGGGAGAAAAAAAAAAATCTAAAGACTGAGTGTGCATTGGGGTGGGGGGTGTCACCCTGCAGTCTAATGTGGCTGCAGTTACACACTCAGGGTGTGACTTGCATTCTGGAAGTCTATTTGTGAGCAGCCCAGGTGGGAGTTACTTTAGTAAGGAATTGTAAGGTACTCAAGGTTGCAGGGTAGGAGTGACAGCTGCTCTTTAGTCTTGATTGTACTCATATATCACACTGCATCTCAATAAACACTTTTTTTCTCTCACAGAGATCAGATGGTTTCCAAAACTTGATGAATATTCTTGTGGATTTGTTTTTACACAGTTGAGCAAAGTATTATATTATAATACCACCACCACCACCACCTACAGCCAAAAGATCTATCTAGTTAGCAGAACCCCATGCCACATGTCTGGTTTCTACTAGCCAACCCTCATATTAACTTGCTGCAGCTGTGTCCCCCTGCCACACACAGCAGCCATTACCACCTATGTTTCTGGCCTTCAGCAGCTGTGAAAGAGCGCAGGATTTCTCTTTTTGTAAAAAGAGCAGGGGGCTGGAAGTTGTGGGGGCTCAACTCAACAACAACAACAAAATCAGGTGCAAGTTATTAAGTTGGACACCTACTTGAGTGGGTCCCACTATCGAGGCCATTTCTGTAAATTTGCCCAAGACCAGGTAATTCAATGGCAGAATCAGGAATAGACTGTAGAAGACCTCAAGCACTACAATAATCCAAGTGTCCATGGAGAAGTTACACATGTGGCAGGTGAGAAGAGGGTGATAGAAGCCAATCCTGTATAAGTCCTGTATAAACTGAGGAAAGCCCATGTATTCAGAGCTCTCTTTCATCCTGAAGGCCAAGTCCTTAATTAAGTCTTGATTTAGTCAAAACTCCCATTGACTTCAGTAAGTTAAATTTTGTACATACACTTAGAAAGCATTCTGAGTGCATTTTAGAATCACGATCTAGAAAAAACTTGTTTAGCAAGTTGACTCAAAGTCAGTTTAAAGAACTTGATATAATTCTTCCAAAAAGGATGACAAAAAACTTCAATAAAGCCTTTCTAAATTATCTCCAAAAGGAGTCACACTATGCCCTAAGAGGTCAAACCCAGGCTCTCAGATCAATGCTGGGAATGATTTCCGAATATAGGGCCCTTCACTGAAGATGCCCTGCCTTCAGCTCTCAGACAGTTAAATCCACAGGCTGTTAGCTTAGTGTCAAAACTGTCAGGATAGAATGAGATACCAGCCAAGACCAAAGCCACATCAGGCTTTGAAGCCATCTTTGAACCCATTCTCCTGTCAGACCAAGAAAGTTGGAGTAACTGTGAGCAGAGAGTCATGCCCAGTAGCTGAACCTGGAAATAAGTTAGAAGCCGACACAACTATGGGGCTCAGTTATCATAGGCTGCCACTGAGAATGTTTCATTGAGTAAATGTGTAACTACATACTTCATTAGCTGAAGCTGCCAGTGTGTTTTGTAGGTATTGTCTCCAGAAGAGTAGTAGTATTATCTTGAATGGCAAGGGCATAAGTAACTGCTACCTAGGTCTTCCTTCAGCTGGCAGGAAAGGCCCTGAAGAGATCACAACTTATGACTAAAGAGGAGAACCCCAAACTTAGGAAAATAAATGACTAGGAATAAATAAATATGCAAATCAGGGAAAGCTATGCAATAATGCTGCCCATTTTTGTCTATTTCAGCTAAACAGTGAAATGATGTTCACAAATATTTACTATATGTATTTGAGAAACTGCTATTGAAGTGAGACAAAAATTAGATAGCCAAGCCTGTTCTTTACCACAGATATTACTCGTTTAAGCTTCTCAGATGAAAATAATTGACTTGATCTTGCAACCTGTCATTCATAACAGCATTATAAATAGCTGTTAGACTGCAACATTCCAGATTTTAGAAGATTGTGATTAGAAGTTGCAAGCTGTCAGATTTCTTAAACAATAACAAATTTCTTTTCCTTCACTGTCCTAACAAAACAAAAATATCACAGTACAGGTTCATTTGAAATCTTTTTCTGAAATAGTCTTTATTTACATAAAAATAACTGTAGTAAACTAATTTTGGCATTTGAGAAAAAACAATGTTTTCAGAGAGAAGTTGGGTGAGGCAATATCTTTTATTGGACCAACTTCTGTTGGTGAGAGAGACAAGCTTTCAAGCCACACAGAGCTCTACCTCAGGCCCAGGAAAGATTCTCCCAGTATAACAGCAAAATGGAAACTGGAACAGAATCCTTATGCTAAATCAATCACTCTCCTCCCACTTGCATTTTGCTGAAATACTGGGAGAATCTTTCCCAGACCTGAAGAACTCTGTGGCTTGAAAGCTTGACTCTCTTACCAACAGAAGTTGGTCCAATAAAAGATATTACCTCATCCACCTTGTGTCTCTAATATCCTGGAACTGACATGGCTATAACTGTACTGCATTCAGAAATATTGTCATTAAGTTTCCAACTTGTTTCCACCTCATAAAAATCCTCAGCAGGCAACACTAAGCTTAAAAAGCCAGTTAGATCACATCCTGACTGGCAATAATTGAGCAGAGTGAAAATTATTATTTAATAGGGATGGCCCAAATCACATAGCATATACAAGCCTTTGCTTCCTGATTGGCTTTCGAAACTTGAACTTTTTCCAGATCTCTAATTTCATCACTTTCAAATGGAAGTTGAAAAAAACAAACAGGGTGTTAGGAATCATTAAAAGGGGGATAGAGAATAAGACGGAGAATATCTTATTGCCCTATATAAATAGATGGTATGCCCACATCTCGAATACTGCGTACAGATGTGGTCTCCTCATCTCAAAAAAGATATACTGGCACTAGAAAAGGTTCAGAAAAGGGCAATTAAAATGATTAGGAGTTTGGAACGGGTCCCATATGAGGAGAGATTAAAGAGGCTAGGACTCTTCAGCTTGGAAAAGAGGAGACTACGGGAGGATATGATAGAGGTATATAAAATAATGAGTGATGTGGAGAAAGTGGATAAGGAAAAGTTATTTACTTATTCCCATAACACAAGAACTAGGGGTCACCAAATGAAATTAATAGGCAGCAGGTTTAAAACAAATACAAGGAAGTTCTTCTTCACGCAGCACACAGTCAACTTGCGGAACTCCTTACCTGAGGAGGTTGTGAAGGCTAGGACTATAACAGCGTTTAAAAGAGAACTGGATAAATTCATGGTGGTTAAGTCCATTAATGGTTATTAGCCAGGATGGGTAAGGAATGGTGTCCCTAGCCTCTGTTTGTCAGCGGATGGCAGGAGAGAGATGACTTGATCATTGCCTGTTAGGTCCACTCCCTCTGGGGCACCTGACATTGGCCACCGTAGGTAGACAGGATACTGGGCTAGATGGACTTTTGATATGACCCGGTATGGCCGTTCTTATGTTATGTTCTTATGTTCTAAATTCACAGAACCACATTACATTTCTTATTATATGGATCTACTGCAGGTTAGGCAGCATAATATTTTAGTTAATGCTGACTTGCTTATTCTCCAAGGAGCTAAATATTGAACAAGTTATAATACTCACTTCTACAAAAGTGAATGTCTGTTTATTATTTCAATTTTACATGGTACTGTACCAAGATACAGAAAGGTAAAGTGACAGGCTCTGTTATGATCGGGATTTGAAAAATAAAGAGAGAAGAGAGTGCAGAAGTGAGCTAAAACTCTGCTGGAGAAGGCAAAGCCAAAGAAATTCGGCTATTTTAAGGGATTTGTTGCTTATCGTACAAATATTAATGGGGTTTATGCATGTCTGAAGAGAAGAAACCGTGTGCAGCACATTGGAACTGGAAGCAAGCATATGGATAGGATGTCTGCTTGATGGCACGTTTAAACTTTAGGGAAGGTGGCTCCATAAGGAACACAAAACCTTTGAAGAACAACTGGGGGGCAAAAAGCAAAGGGAAACAGTGCTTAGGCATATCAGTTTCAAAGAAATATTCCAAGTGCCCTCCAGACTGTTCCAAACTCAAGAGAAACTGCTAACTAGCACAGTACCTTGAGGAAGTATCATAGCATTTGGGAAAGAATATTCAAGGGAAAAGTGCAATGCAAAGTTGAGGTGCTTAGTGTCTGGCAAAGTGGCTTTAAACCTTCTCCACTTCATACTTGCAATCTAGGCACAATGAAAAAGTAAAGTTTACATTAAACAGGCAGGTTGAAATGGGAAGTGTGAGAAGCTATCACAGAGAAGGTTTACATGTACTGCTATCAGCGACAACTTGGAGACGGGTTAAGAGTGAGAGGCCAGGGAAAACCAACAGAGATGCTATAATTTTGATCTTTTAATTTTGTGCACTTAATACATAATTCTCATATTCTAACAACTAAACCATAACTATCATTTGAACAACCCCATTAGAGGACTATGCAAAGCAAAGTAAGTATTTAATACATGATTCAACATTGCTAGACTGTTTTGAGGTTACCTTTGTCCATCTTGAAAAACAAGCTGCAACATAGAAAACGGAAGGAATTTAAAATTTACCGTTAATGATTTGTCATTTCACATTCTATTTTCAGATGGACAGTACAAAATTGGTTCAGATCATGTTTGATTTTGGGGAACAGGGACAACAAGTTGCAAACTTATGCAGAAGAGTGAATTTAAAAATTGAAATCACCTCTGTAAAATAATCTGAATTGAATGCTGAGATACTGTTAAGATTATGGGTGCCTGTGGAAATAACATGCTTGGAGTTTTCCAAACAGAGAAGAAAACAGCTCCATCCTCAAGGAGCTGACAATCTAATGGCAGACAAAGACGGTCAATTTTAGCCTTTTTTCTTAAAGAGCTTCTCATAATTGTAACAAAAGTGAAGCTCCAATGGAGCACAAGGTACCAACACTAGCAATCTGTTCCCATAATTTCTTCCACCATTGGAGTATACTGGTTGTAGCAATTGTGGAAGGAAAACAATGTCCTCACCCAGAGTTCGAAGCAACAAGCCAGAGGCAGCTTTATTTCGAGCAATTGCAATATGCACAGGAGAGTACACAAGGGCAGGGTTCCGCTAAATAAACAATTAGGGCAAGCTTTTATACCTTTTGTGACATGCAATAATGAGCAACAGCTGCATTTCATTTCTTCCCATCTCACTTTTCTCATTAATTTCTGCTACAGTCTACATTCCATTCTTATCTAACAAGGTCAGAACAGTATCTCTTACAGTCTGTTTCCATTCACTTTCCAGCCACCTAGGCCCTGCCTTCAAGTCTCGCATTATTAGAGCCAGTGTCAGCCTGACTTTGTTAGCCTGACTCTTGCTCTATTCCTAGAGACTAAGCCCTGGTCTACACTGAAGGCGGGGAGGGTCGACCCAAGATACACCGACTTCAGCTACGCAAATAGCATAGCTGGAATCGACGTATCTTAGGTCAACTTACCTGGCCGTAAGGACAGCGGCGAGTCGACCGCTGTCGCTCTCCCGTTGACTCTGCTTCCACCTCTTGCGATCTGGAGTCAACGGGGAGCGCGTTCGGGGATCGATTTTATCCACATCTAGCTGAGACGCGATAAATTGATCCCTGATAGAGAGATCCCTACCCGCTGATCTGGAGGGTAGAGAAGATCTGCCCTGACATATCTATGTTCAAATTCCCTTTATCCCTTTCTCCGCTTCCTCATAATGGTAGTAAATTTTAAAGAGGCCAGTGTGAACAGGTCAAACACAATATGGAGCATGTGTGTGTGTGTTGAGGAAACTCGTACAAATAAGGTCAAGGTGGTGATTGGCCAGTGGTTTACACCACCTTGCAAAGATGGAAATAAATATATAAAGTGCAAAACAGTGAGGATGCAAGCTCATACTGTTTGTTGAAAACATCTATTTCAAGGATAAAGTGTAAACTGCAGAAGGGAAGCACTCTTATTGTGACCGTTGGAGCTGCTTGTTAAAAACATTAGCAAGGACAAGAGGGAGTGAGCATTTAATTGCTGTTTTGAAATGCAGTCTCACAGTAGGAATACATTTTTCCCCAGAATGCTTTAGAAGGAAGAGCATTCAGAAGTACTGCATTAATGCAATCATTACTGTTCCACATGAGAGAGAAGGAAAGCAGCCTTGAGGAATTACAAATCTATCTGCTTTCTATAAAGTTTCAACAGACACCAGGATTTTCTATTATAAACCATCTACAGTACTTCTGATAAATGAACCACTGGAGAAGATACAGAAATATCACCTTTCACTGACTATGGCATTCAAAGATTAAGATCATTTTTAATCCATTTGATAGAGAGACTCTCCCCCATTCAGTGTAGCCACTAAAGTATGCGATATTCCACTCCTTCTACATCTCAGTAGATCTGCAGCTGAAGTTAAAATTTCTGCTGTATGACAAAACAAAGCTATTAAAAATCATATTTAAGATGGAGGGAGAATAAGGCAAGGAACCAGCATTTCTCTGAAGGATTTATCAATGTCAGGTCTCCCATAAAGTATGTTATATATTGACCCAGCCTCAAAAAGAAGCTAATTATGTAAATTTTGCAAATATTTTTCTTCCTAGATCTTGTACTTAGGCTGAAGTATGTAGCCAAGTCTCTTATATTAATTTAGATGGAATAAATAGGCCAAAAACTGTTAACATAACTCAGCCACTGTCCAACATTAAACAGTGTTCAACAAGGTCTGGGGTTCAGTATACAATGACTTCAGCCTGCTTAGTACTATGGCTGACACAGCATTAAAAGTCTTTTAAACTTTTATTAAAAGATACAGAAAAAGGAAAAAAACAGTTAAGCTATTTGAAGTATTAAGTACAGTTTTCATTTTAACAGCATATTTTGTTCCCCTTAGCTGGAGAGAGTTGTAGAAGAGAAAGCTCCCTTGCTTGATAGTCTCTTAAGTGATGTTAAAGATGGTAGTAACTGTTCTTCTGAGGAACAGAGAAGAAGTTAGTTGAGATGGGCTGGAGCCATTGTTGTTAAAGTCTGATCCTGTTTAATCTCAGGTGGTGTTTGGGATTCAGCTGGAACTGTTAAGGGTGGTGATCCAGAACCCTCTCTCTGGCCCAGTCTAAATAGAGCAATCCCTCATGATTAGGGCAAAGAAGGTCTAGGAGACTGTGGGGGTGGCAGCCATGATGGTGAAGCTTGCTCCAGTAGCTTATTTTTAAGACTTGAGTGTGTGTGTGTGTGTGGGGGGGGGGGGGGGGGGGGGGAGTTCTTTAAGGACCCAAGGCGGCAGTGATGGGGATGGGGGAGTAGCTCATCCCCTCATTTTTTCCACCAATTAGGCTTAATATTTGACACCAATTGTGGTTCATTAGTTTCTAGACCCACATTTTCTTCTTTATCAAGCATGATGTTAACATGGCCTTTGGAGTTATATTAGTAGGCCTTTTAGTTTGGACTAATTTAGTCTGTCACCTTTTCATACTGTGGCAGAGCAGTGGCTTTGCTTCAGGAGGGAGGGGGAGAAAGAAGAGGTATCCTGCGCTTCTAGGTGGTTAAGGTTTGCCTAGGAGGTTTTCTGTGACCCTCAATGTGCCTCTCTGCCCTCCTAGAGAGAAGGGTTACAGCTTACTGAGCCGCCACCATCATCGGCCAGTCAACGGGTTCGGTGTAAGAATGCTCTTTAGTCCCTCTCTTCCTTCTTAGGGCACATTTTAATAGAAATGTGGGCAGTTGGGGGAACCCAAGCCCACCCTCGTCTCTGGGTTCCAGGCCAGTGACCCTAATTGGCAGCAGCAACAGGTAGTTTTCCTATAATACCGGCTCGATAGCCCTTCCCGGGCTACTTCCTCAAATAGCCTCTCATGCTTGTTCTCCTGGCTCTTATACTGCACACCTTCTTTCTTCCAGTCAGCCCACAACATACCTTCCTACTCCCAGCTCCTACCAGCCAGCCTCTCTGAAGGGTCTTCCTTTTAAACTAGGCCCAGCCAGTTCTAAATGGGCTTCAGTTGATCTGATTAGCCTGTTTCTCTTGATTGCTTCTAATCAGTTCTTAATTGGTTCCAAGTGTCTTACGGAGTCTGCTTGACTTAATTGCTTCTAGTACCTTCCTGACTGTTCTGGGCCCTGGTCACTCAGGAAACAGAAAACTATTCATCCTGTGGCCAGTGTTTTCTCCTTCTACCAGACTCCTGCACCCAACTGGTCTGGGTCTGTCACAATACCTTTTCCATCAACATTGTAAGTTATGGTGACATCTTATGTACTTTTACATTCTCTTTACAGAGGATAGAGGATGAGAACATTTTATATATCCAACCATCATTTTCCTTTCCATAGAAGATTTACACAGATGATTTATCCCCAGGAAATAAACAATGAGTATCTGGGATGGTGGGACACAGCTAGGGGACAGATGGTCTAGGCAGTATGTTTTCATATGGAATTTCTTTGAAGAAAAAGGAGGATAATTGAATGTGGCTTATGCTGTAGAGATCCTAGAAAGAATATTGGATTCCCAGTTTCACAAGGGCTTTGAACCTGGCCTCCATTCATTGTGGTCTCCTCACCAAGCCACTCTGTTTGCCCACTGGTCTCACTACAGCATGACTAAGTGTCATGTGGCTACACTCCAAATTTGATATAGCATATGGATTATTTTGTTCCTCTCTATGGGTTTTGATAGAAGAAGGAACCATATGGCCAGTGATGAAATTAGTCATAAAAAGAGAAACCAGATTATCTTCAAGATTTTTTTTTTTTTTATAAAGGGACACAAGAACATTTCTGAACAAAAGCCATCAGACCAGAGAAGCATTCTGGAATATGGACACTTTAAAGAGCACACCAACCACTCAACTATTGGAACAATTTACCAAGCATCGTGATGGATTCTCCATCACTGGCAGTTTAAAAAAAAAATAAAAAAAAAATCAAGATTTTTGTTTTAAGGAGCTACTCTAAGAATTATTTTGGGGGTGTTCTATTGCCGGTGTTATACAGGTCATCAAACTAGAGGATTGCAGTGGTCCCTTCTGGCTTGGAATCTATGAACGTAAACAGGAAAAACTTCCAATTTCATCAATGGCAGGTGGGACAGATACACATCACAAACTTATTACCACTTAAAGGCATGAAGATTGCCTTTAAAAGAATTGAGAGAAACCCCAACTGAAATACTAGGTCTGAAAACATCCCACACACCCTCACAATTGGCAGAAGTTTGGTGTCTGATCCACTCTAGTTCATCAGTAAATGTATGTATTAGTCAAATAATGGCTCACTGCAGAAAGCAAATTTCCATAGTGTTTTGTAACAAAAAACAAAACCACACAACCTGGAAAAAAAAAAAAACCACACCACACACACCCCGCAAGTGTTCCTGTAGCCTTCTATCAAGTTGTAAGTAAGACATTCTGCTTTTACTAAGTCATCAATGTAGTGACCAACATACTATATTATGAATAGCAGTAATTCTGAATATTTAATATTCCGTTATTCTAGATAGCTGATACATAAAACTATCACTGTAAGATACCTTTGTACACACAGATTCTTCAGAAAACAATTTTCTATTTTCCCTTATAATTTACAATGAAATTAAATCTAAATGTATCTTTAGAGGGCTTGCTTTTGTCAAGATAGTACAATTATATTCCCAAAGGAGAAGGACAATATTGTATAATGGAGATTTATAGGACAACATGTTAGTACTTAACTGAATAATGGAAAAGTATTCTCAGTGATGCTCACTTTAAAGGTAGCCCAAACATGGAAAAGCAGAAAGGTATTGAGTGAGTATAATATAGGATAGTATTAAAGAAGAAGAAAAAAAAGTAGTGTTTCCAACCTTCTCCCCTAGAAGCTGCATAGCAAGGAGACTGCTAGAGGGAATTTGAGAGAGTCAGATCCTGCCTTTATTAAAAATACACACTAACTTACTAGTCTACTACTCTGCCAGTAAAGATTTCCCAAATTAAATCTTTACTGTGTAAAAAGCAACCACCTGGGGGGTGAGAGGTGTTGGTAGATGGCTGTGTGGTCTCAAAAATGGTATTTTGAAAGCACAGAGCAGAATCTCTCAACGTGAGTCTGTGCCACATGTGTCAGGAGATACATTACAGCTCTTCACTATCTTCTACACATTACTTAGCTAGCTGGGGTGCTGGAAATGTCAATCTTTCTGCAGACTAGGCACCTGGGGCTCTGGTGAACAAGTCAGGCTTAAAGCATTCTGTGTCACTCTGTCTGGCCTTGGTTGTTCATGCAGCTGTGGGAGGCTTCTTGTTGCTCCTTCCACATTACTCGTCTTCCAGTACAGCAAAGCATAGGACTGTTCCCAAAGCATTCAGCTCTGGCTTACAAATAAAGCAGCAGTTTCCTATTTCTTGAAAATATCAATAGATGAACATTCAAAGCCAATATTTTTAAACATAAAATGCATCACAAATCCAGAACTAGATTATTTGCTAATAAAGCTAAGTGGTTTGGGGGAAAACAAACAAACAAACATAGTTCCCATCTAGGTTTGGAAGCTTATGTCAAATCTGCAACACCGAACAGTATTTCCGTTTCTGGGGAACATGCAGCACAGCTACTCTGAACAGATTGCAGACGTTCTTGGTGTAGTGTTTCCATAGGTGCAGACAGTTTTTTGTAAAGCAGTTAATGTTGGCATGATAAAAAAAGAGGGGGAGATTATAATCAGAGCTATAATCAGAATGTCATTGTGGGTTCACTGACATTCTAAAAGATACTGTGTACTGAGTCCTAAAATTCCTGTCAAATGTATATTTATTTTCTCTTCTTTTGTAGAAAAATAGAATAAATTGGAAATCAAACTGTGGAAAATAATCCTTGAAGAGTAAAGAGAGAGAGAGAGAGAGAGAGAGAGAGAGAAGTACACCTGAATGGTGTTTTGCAGCCTATAGTGGGCTATATTCGGTTCTGTTTTTTCCATCAAAGAAACTAAAAGCAACTCTATTGACAATGAGGGATTTACTCTGGTTTTACACTGGTGTAAGAGAAGAGCAGAAATTAGTCTTCTATCATCAGACATGATTGTGACTCTGAGTGAATTCATGCTCTTAGCTCACAGATGCCTAATAAGCTATGAAAGCCATAATGGGTGACATCAAGATAACTTTCACAAAGCTTACATTAACAATACAAAAAAGGGGAGTGGCACAGGAGCACTCACCACTACAGACCCCTCTTCCTGGCCACTCTGGGACTTAACTCCTTCAAGGGGCTGCACCCTCCTCTGGCAGTCTCTTCATCTAGCATCTTCTCTCAGCCTGCAGCCCCTTTAGCTCCAGCTTCCTCTGTATGACTTAGCCCTCCAGCCTGGTCACTATGGTTCTCCCCTTCCAGGATATCAAAGTCTTTCAGGGCAAACTGTCCCAGGCAGTCTGCTCTCCACTGCCTGGTCCGTGCCACTTCCCCAGTGGCTGGATGGGGGAAAACCAGACCCACCCTCTGCTCCAGGATCCAGCTCGGGGACCCTCTAATCAGGGTCCGCACTATCCCATACCTGGCTGCTTTTCCCCTGAGCCTTTTCTACTTTTCTGGCTCCTCCTCTCTGGGTTTACCAGCCTAAACTCCCTCCTTGCAGGGAGGGACTGTAGACTACACACCAGAGTCCCAAACATACCCATGTTTGTCCAGGGAGTGACTACAGACTATTTCCCTGAACTCCTTTCTGCTCTCACATCCTGGGCTTTACACAGTCCCTTTGTGTTCCCACCCAGCTGAGCCTTGCTTAATTAATCCCTGCTCCCTGGAGCCTGCTCCAGGTGCAGCCCAGGTAGTTAATTGGCCCAACTACCCACCTTAACCCCTTCAGGCTTTGTTTGGGGTGGACACTCCATCACAGGAAGGTAAGCATGAACACCAGAGAATGTTTTCCTTTACTGGACATGTTTTAGAGGGAAAAGAAGTTTCCTTCCACCACAAGGGAAATTGCTTTGTGTCTAAAACAGTAAATTGTCTCCCATGGAATGGTGATTTTCCTCAAGTCATAGGGAAATGACAGCAGGAAGAAAAGAGAAAAACAGAAAACAAACACTGCTGGGTAAGTAGCTTTTGGAAAATCAGACATTTTATGGATTCATAGATTTTTAGGGACAGAAGGGACCATTAGGATCATGTAGTCTGATCTCCTCCATAACACAGGCCATCCTTGAATTAATTCCTGCTTCAAGTCCAATAGCTGTGGTTGGACTAGACAGAGCAGATCTTTTAGAAAAGCATTCAAGTTTGGAGAATCTTCCATGTACTAACAAAGGTCTGCCTGAGTTGTGAGCTGGGGCTCCCTACCTCACTGGCAGCTACACAGGCATAGCTGCTGCACCCCCTGGCTTGAAGTAGTGACAACAACCCAAGTACATCATTTCTGCCTTCAGCACCCCGACCATTAAGACTGTTCCATCACCACTGTACACAGTAGTTACACAGCAGCCCAGACTTGCCTCTGGCCACAGGGGATGGAGTCAGCCTGCCTCTCAGGCACCAAAAGCTGTAGCTGGGAGGCTCCAAGAACATGGGTGAGGGAAAGGAGGAAAAAGGTGCTGCCTTCCAGCCAGGAACCCTTACATGGGTTCTGCCCCTAACAATCACATTTCCCGGCTGACTAGAGTGGAGTATAAGGGTATGTCTACACTACGGGATTACTCCGAATTTACAGAATTTGATTTTTGGCAACCGATTGTATGAAGTCGAGTGTATGCGGCCACACTCAGCACATTAATTCGGCGGTGTGCGTCCATGTACCAAGGCTAGCGTCAACTTCTGGAGCATTGCACTGTGGGTAGCTATCCCATAGTTCCCACAGTCTCCTCCACCCATTGGAATGCTGGGTTGAGATCCCAATGCCTGATGGGGCCAAAAACATTGTCGCGGGTGGTTCTGGGTACATCCTCCCCCTCCCTCCGGGAATCAATGACAGACAACTGTTTCACACCTTTTTTCCTGGGTGAACTGTGCAAGACGCCATACCACGGCAAGCATGAAGCCCGCTCAGCTCAAGACAGCAGCCATGAACATTGTAAACACCTCACGCATTATCATTCAGTTTATGCTGAACCAGAACCTGTAAAACCAGGCGAGGAGTCGGTGGCTATCGGTGGAGTGGGCGGGTGCCTTCCCCCCACCCCGCGTTCTTATACGTCTGGGTGAGGAGGCTATGGAACATGGTGAGGGGGGAGGGCGGTTATACAGGGGCTGCAGTGGCACTCTGTGATCCTGCTGCCATTCCTGAAGCTCCACCAGATGCCGGAGCATGTCCGTTTGATTACGCAGCAGCCCCAGCATTACAGCCTGCCACCTCTCATCTCGAGTGTCCATCGTGGCCTCACGTTCACGGGCATTTTTCCTATACTTTGATACCATGTTCTTCCACTCATTCAGATGAGCTCTTTCATCACGGGTCAATTGCATGATTTCAGAAAACTTGTCTCACGTGCATTTTTTTCGCCGCCTTATCTGAGATAGCCTTCGGGACGGAGGAGGAAGGCTTGAAAAAATTTGCAGCTGCGGGAGGGAGGAAGAAAGGGAGAGAAGTATTTAAAAAGATACATTTTACAGAACAATGCTTATACTCTTTCACGGTGAACAACACTATTCCCATTACATAGCACATGTGATTTCGGTACAAGGTCGTATTTTGAATCGTATATTGAGTGCCTGCGGCTTTGGTGTTAGAGATCACAGACGCAGGGTGGGGCAACAGAATTCGGCTTGCATGCAGCCATGATAAGCCATTGTCTTTCGGCTTCTGCAACCTTCATAAAAGCAGCGCCCTCCTTTCCCATACTAAGCAAAGCCCATTGAGTGCTGCAGTTTTCCTGTTAACATGCAGCAGCAGAAGCCAAACTAAACCCCACCACCACCCATCCAATTCTCTGGGATGATCACTTTACCCCTCCCCCCACCAAGTGGCTGGTATCAGGGAACATCCCTGCTAGCCAAACGCGAAAAGTTCAGCACCAATGCCACCCACCCACCCACCCACACCCCGCTTGGCTAACTGCAGGGAAGGATTTCTTTTCAGCCACAGGCAAACAGCCCAGTAGGAACGGTCACCTCTGTCCCCTTCATTAAATTCCCGTATTTCAACCAGGTTACCATGACCGATATCACTCTCCTGAGGATAACAAAGCAAGATAAAGAACGGATGTTGCTTGAATGCCAGCAAACACCAGGACCATACACTGCCAGGCTTTGTCATTCAATGATACCAGATTACTTGCTACTAGCATGGCGTGGTCAAGTGTCCTACCATGGAGGATGGAATTAGGCGGCACTGCCCAGAAACCTTCCACAAAGGCTTTTGGAGTACCTTCATTAAATTCCTGTATTTCAACGGGACAGCTTCATGGAGATGTCCCTGGAGGATTTCTGCTCCATCCCCAGAAACGTTCACAGACTTTTCCAGTAGCTGTACTGGCTATGAATGCATCCCAAGTCCTCAGGGCAAATTAATCATTAAAAAACCACTTGCTTTTAAACCATGTTTTATATTTACAAAGGGACACTCACCAGAGGTCCCTTCCATGGCCTCATTGTCTGGTATAATGCCTTGGGAGGGTACTTCAGTCAGGCTGAGGAAAAGATCCTGGCTGTTGGGGAGAACGGTGTGCTGTGTGCTCTCCACAAGCTCGCCCTCCTCCTCCTCATCTTTCCAGTCCACAGAATCCTCAGACATGGCTGAGATTACCCCCTCCTCGGAATCCACAGTCAGGGTTGGGGTAGTGGTGGCGGCCCCCCCCCTAGAATTGCATGCAGCTCAGCATAGAAGCGGCATGTCTGCGGCTCTGACCCGGACCTTCCATTTGCTTCTTTTTGTTTTCTGGTAGGCTTGTCTGAGCTCCTTAACTTTCACGTGGCACTGTAGTGAGTACCTATTGTGGCCTCTCTCCATCATGCCCTTGGAGATTTTTTTCAAATGTTTTGGCATTTCGTCTTTTGGAACGAAGTTCTGTTAGCACGGAATCCTCTTCCCACATAGCAATCAGATCCAGTACCTCCCGTACGATCCATGCTGGTGCTCTTTTTCAATTCTCGGACTGCCTGGTCACCTGTGCTCTCCACGCTGAGCAAACAGGAAATGAAATTCAAAAGTTTGCGGGGCTTTTCCTGTCTACCTGACCAGTGCATCCGAGTTCAGATTGTTGTCCAGAGTGGTCACAATGGTGCACTGTGGGATAGCTCCCGAAGGCCAATAGCATCGAATTGCGGCCACATTAACCCTAATTCGAAATAGCAATGTCGATTTTGGCGCTACTCTCCTCGTCAGGGAGGAGTACAGAAATCGATTATAAGAGCCCTTTATGTCGAAGTAAATGGCTTCGTTGTATGGACGGGTGCAGGGTTAATTCGATTTAACGCTGCTAAATTCGAACTAAACTTGTAGTGTAGACCAGGCCCAAGTGTCAGCTAAGGAGGAGAACTGACACCTTTTGGAACACCATGTGGAGAAGTAGAATTTTATATATATATAAAAATGTATCCCTCGGTGTACATGATATTACCCTGCCTGAGCGCAGAGTTAGATCAAAAAGCATTATTAAAAGAAACTAGGAAAGGAAAGAACAAACAATGAAATAATGGAAATTAGGAGCCTAAATACTTTTGTGGATCTGGGTCAAAGCCCATCTGCTGTTCCCTTCTTCAGTAGCCCTAAGCGTTCTCTGGATTGTTCAGGCTGGCACGAAGCCAAAATACACATCTCTTAAGGGCTTACAGGGAAACAGTAGCCAGGACTTAACTCTTCAGAAACATTAGTGAGTTTCACAGTTACATACTAGGCCATGTTCTGTTCCCACTTACTCTAGAAGGGAAAAAAATACAATCTTTTAGAGCTAGAGTCTGAAATGCTTACTTCCATCAATGAGTACAATACTCCAGAAGAAGCTGCATTGAAATCAATGGTGCTACATGCTGATTAAGGTGCTTTTCAACAGGACTGTTTTCCTCTTTTCAGTGCAAGATCTAATCTTTACATTTTAAGCTTTTCTGCCTGCATCCAAAAGGGACTTACGCACCTAGAAAAGTCACAGGAACAACAATGCAATCTTCGAAGCTTGTATATAATGAATGGGGAAAAGATAGGTGCCTTAGAATGCAATCCACCAAAGCTTGCATGCTATGTGAGGAGATGCCTAAACTAGCCAACAGGAGACGCTGGCAAGAGAGATATGTCCTAAGACCTGCCCCCTCACAGAGTTCAGTGCATATGTCCAGGCTGCAAGGAAGCACATATTTCCAATTTGTATCTACAGCTGGGAATTGCTCTCCTGGAACCAGTCAGGCAGCTAAGTCCTTATTTGTGAGAATGAGCTAGGCTTCTGGCCCATTCCACAGTGTCACAGTTACAGTGCTAGCATTATAAAACTTTTAGCCTAGTGATCATCTGGGATGTGGAAGATGCAGTTTTAATTCCCCATCAGGCAGAGGGGGATAGAAGACTTAAATAGGGGTTTCTCTCAGGAGAGTGCTCTACTATTGAACTATTGGATATTCTTATGTGGAGCTCCCTCAGACCCTCCTCTTGAAGCTGTTCCACAGTGTATAAATATTAAAGACTGGACCCTGGGTGCCCACCTCCCAGCTGATGCCTTACCACTGGACTATAGAGTCACATTCTCCCTCTCTGGGGCCCCAATAACCTTTAAAAATGTATCCAACGTGGAACAACTTCAGCAGGTGGAGCTCTCTCAATCTGAGATCAGAATACCCTATAGCTTAGGGGTTAGAGCACTCCTAAGAGGTGGGAGACCACTGTTCAAGTCCTCTCTCTCCCTCCACCTAAGGAGGGGAATTAAACTTGTATCTCACATCCCAGGTGAGTGCTCTAACCACCAGGACAAGAGTTAAGCCCCCCTCCCCCCCACACACACCCCACACACTTTTGAGTGGGGCCTGATCTAATAGACATGATCAGAGACTGCCTTCCAGATCAGGCCTCATGCATGCTATAGGCAGGCAAAAATAATTAATAATAATAAAAAAATCCATCTTGCCTGGCTTTGTGGATTCCTCTCAACCTTAGGTGGGAGATGAGTGGCCAGATGCCTGGAGTGAGGCAACAGTGCACATGCCCAGAAACAGAATCATAGGCTCCTTATGGGGCTTTTATTGCACAACCATATGTGCCAAGTGAGTTTAGGTGACACCTGAGCAGGAGTTTTGTGATTGCTGTGGTGCCTAAAAATGGGACTTAGGTGTCTAACCCCCAGACTTAAATGTCTAAAATCCTTTATGGATCTGGGCTTTGAGACAGGAACATTGTATTTCCTGGTCATCTGTGAAGTTCCTCATACAGTTTTTAGTACCATAAAAAAGAAGTTCCTTAGAACAAAGATGTAGTCTTTATTGCACAACAAGTAAACAAGGTGCTAAATAAATAAGGCACATTTGTGTAAGTTCTTTGGCTTCAATGGGATTGTACTGGAGCACAAAATAGGAAACAGATTGTCAGGGTTTCCCCTCCCCAACTATTAAAGGATTAAAAGGTTTCCTATGTTCTTAAAGTAGAACTACCAAAGCCAGATAGCACATCAAAACAAAACACAGGGACATAACACAGACAGTGGTTACCATTAAAGTCTGGGAGACAGGCCAGTCCTCGCTTACAGACAGCCCCTAACCTGAAGCAAATACTCACCAGCAACCACACAACAAAAACACTAACCCAGGAACCTATCCTTGCAACAAAGCCCATTGCCAACTCTGTCCACATATCTATTCAGGGGACACCATCAACCACACTATCAGAGGCTCATTCACCTGCACATCTACCAATGTATATATGTGCCAGCAATGCCCCTCTGCTATGTACATTGGCCAAACCAGACAGTCTCTACGCAAAAGAATAAATGAACAGAAATCAGACGTCAAGAATTATAACATTCAAAAACCAGTCGGAGAACACTTCAACTTCTCCGGTCACTCAATTACAGACCTCAAAGTCGCAATACTCCAACAACAACAAAAACTTCAAAAACAAACTGCAATGAGAAACTGCAGAATTGGAATTAATTTTAAACTTGACACCATTAAGTTAGGCTTGAATAAGGACTGGGAGTGGATGGATCATTACATAAAGTAAAAACTGTTTCCCCATGCTAATTTTCCCCCTACTGTTACTCAGACCTTCTTGTCAACTGTTGGAAATGGGCCATCCTGATTATCACTACAAAGATTTTTTTTCCTCCTGCTGATAATAGCCCACCTTAATTGATTACCTTCATTATAGTTAGTATGGCAACACCCATTTTTTTCATGTCCTCTCTGTGTGTGTATAAATATATATAAATAAATAAAATCTTCCTACTGTATTTTCCACTCCATGTATCCGATAAAGTGGGTTCTAGCCCAGAAAAGCTTATGCTCAAATAAATTTGTTAGTCTCTAAGGTGCAACAAGTACCCCTTGTTCTTTTTGCTGATACAGACTAACATGGTTACCATTCTGAAAATTAAAAAGTCTGGGTCATTCCTGCTCAGTTGCTGTATTAAGTGTTCTTTAATACAGATGATAAATTTAACCTGTTTACTGCACTATTGTATAAAAATAATGACAATTCTTGACATACCAGTTAACACCACAGGAAAGCAGAGCAAAATTCAAATCATGCATTTACTTCAATTAAATTTTCCTGTTAATCTATATAGCAGAGTGACTGAATAACCCACACCTCATATAACTTGACTTGGTTTGCATGCAAGTATGCTACAAATCCATACAGCATAGGGGATCACATCCTTCCAGGCAGACCCTTAAATGAAGAGAGAAGTTTGTGCATGTTGCAGGTGGCCAGTAGCTCTGGAACACTGTACACCCTCCCTTTCTAGGACCCCATAGTCTATGAAATGTTATTGCTATGGGAGGGAGCAATCAGGACCAATGTTATTTCAAGTGTTGCATTTAACTACAGCAGGTGATTAAAGTCAAGCCTGATCTCACTTGCACTGGTGCAAATCACTTAGGTTTCAGTGGAAATTGTAATGCAGAAGTCCTTTTCCCCAGCTTAACAAGCATTCACTGCTATAGTCAGTCTCCTTTAAGTAGGTTTACTTGTCCAAACATGAGCACATAAACAAAATACAGTTCCTCAGCTCACCATTTATCCTAAGCTTTCACAGCCTCCCCTCTCAGTGGTCCCAGGTAATCCTGCTTCTTACAGCTTCCCAGTCCTAGCCAGCTCTACTACCCTTCTAGAACACCAGCCACGCTGAACAGCTGGTCCCTTGTTCTAGGGACCCCCCATTAGCTATGTGATTCCACAGCCAGTCCCAATTATGCCTCTTCTTCCTTTCCTTTGAGAAACCTTCATAGCCTCAGGTGTTGCCCTGCCCCTTTTAATTGGCTCAACTGGGCCCATCTGTTCTGACACAGGGGTGCTGGGCCTGGTCTGCTCACAGGAACTAGCTACCTTGTGACAAACCCATATAACTGAGAGCAGAATTGACCCCAATGTGAATAATATACATACTGTAAATAACTTCACCAGGGCCAGTGCTTCCATTTAGGTGACTTAGGTGGTCCCCTAGGGCACCATAATTTGGGGGGGCAGCATTTTGCTGCCATTGGCGGCAATTCGGCGGCGGGGGGTCCTTCCACGCTCCGGGTCTTTGACGGCAATTCTGTGGTGGGTCCTTCACTCACTCCGGGACCCGCCGCCTAAGTGCTTCGAAGACCGGGAGTGCAGAAGGACCCCCGCCTAGGGCGCCAAAAACCCTGGCACCGCTCCTGAACTTCAGAGTCTCAGCCTCTAGCTTTCTATATCATGGGTTCTCAAACTGGGGGTTGGGACCCTTCAGGGATCACAAGGTTATTACAGGGGGGGTTGTGAGTTGTCAGCCTCCACCCCAAACCCTGCTTTTTATCCATCATTTATAATGGTGTTAAATATATTTAAAAGTGTTTTTAATTTATAAGGTGGGTCATACTCAGAGGTTTTCTGTGTGAAAGGGGTCACCAGTATAAAAGTTTGAGAACCACTGCATACTGCCAGAGCACCTTCCTCATCCATGCCTGAGGCTCTTAAGATGGTTCATGATAGCTTTTCAAGAACAGCAGTGGGGAACTGGCTCTCTGAGCAAACATTGATCTCTGATCATTGGACTTAGTCTCCATTTTGAGACAATGATACAGAAATAAATGGCTGTGCTTCTCAGGAAGTTATGCAAGCTTACTTTCTCCCACAATTCCCTTAGGCTTCCCAAATCCTTTTCCAAATTTCTGAAAAGTCACTGCTTCAGGGAGATGTGCTGGAAATTGTGGTATGGTATGCAAGGGGCATTGCAACTGCACTGCTTGAGCTGAATGTGTGGAGTTAGGGCAGAATTGCACACAAAACTGGACGACTAGTTTGAATGCACTGTACTTTTATTTGCATTGGTGCAATCATCCAAACTCAATAAGCAATGCGTCTGTTCTCTACTGTAGACACTCCTAGAAAAGACTGTAGACAAATACTAACCTGGTGTTAAAGTATGGTTAAACGTGTAAAAAAGGGAAGTGTTTCGGGCACAGAATATTCCATTTGGCCCACAGGTGCATGCAAAAGGTTAAACTAAAGAGATGATGTAAAAGGACATATTGGAAACAAAATACTTTTGACAGTTTATTCCTTTCCTGTTCCCATTCCTTCTGTTTATTCCTTGACAGAGGTGACAAAGTGATTAATTATTGCTGGCACTGTCCAGGCTATCCTATTAGGAAACCCTTTTCTTAGAGAGCAGTGAGAAGACAAATAAGAAGGGAGAGCTGGATAATAATAATTACAAAAGAATTAAAGTGAATATCATATAAGTATATTACTGATATTAGTTATATGAGTTCTAGACTGATTATATTATTTATAGTAAATAAAATACTATTTAGAGGTTATGTAGGAACAGAACAAATAACTTTCACAAGTACATTGCAAATAAGAAAACCATGAGGATTTGTGGTATTATCTTAAAATTATACATGGCATCACACATTAAGGAGCTCTGCACAAGGTAAATCATCATAGAAATCATCTGAAAACACTTCAGACCAAACAAACCTGAAAGTTTTCACATATATACAAGATAAGATTTACATATTTAAGAGATCTGTACTCCCATTGAATACTCTACCAATGCTTTCATATCCTGGCAGATATCATATCTGAGTGTAAAAATTACATGACTCTGAACAATATTTATGTATGTGTTCTCACACTGAAGTACTAGAAATGTATGTATGTAATTCCATTCCTGTTAATGGGAGTTACCTCTGTTCATCTTCTGCCTCAATAGGAAAATAGGTACAAGAACATTTTTATTCAAGTTCTTCTTAGTTCTGACAAGATGAAAAATATCCTGGGCCCTCATAACAACATAAGAATGGCCCTAGTGGATCAGACCAATGGTCCAGGACAGTATCCTGTCTTCCAACAGTGGCCAATGTCAGGTGCTTCTGAGGGAATGAACAAAATAGGGCAATTATCGAGTCATTCACCCCATCATTCACTCCCAGCTTCTGGCAGTTAGAGGCTTAGGACACCCGGAGCATGTAGTTGCATCCCAGGTCATCTAACTAACAGCCTGTGATCGACCATAAACTTACCTAATTCGTTTTTGAACCCAGTTATATTTTTGGCCATCACAACACAGCAAGAATTTGGTAATGAGTTCCACAGGATGTGTGAAGTAGTACTTCCTTTTGTTTATTTTAAACGGGCTGCCTATTAATTTCATTAGGTGACCCCTGGTTCTTGTGTTAGGAGAAGGAGTAAATAACACTTCCTGATTCACTTTCTCTACACCAGTATGATTTTATAGACTACTATCATATCCCCCTTTAGTCATTTCTTTTCCAAGCTGACCAGTTTCAGTATTTTTAATCTCTCATATGGAAGCTGTTCCACACCAATAATCATTTTTGTTGCCCTTCTCTGTACCTTTTCCAATTCTAATACATCTTTTTTCAGATGGGGCAAACAAAACCGCATGCAGTATTCAAGCTGGGGGCGTAACATGGATTTAGATAGTGGCATTATGATATTTTCTATCTTATTATTATTTATCCCTCTCCTCCAAAAAATGTTAACCCCATTATGAGACAGTGCAGTGGCTGCATAGCGGAACCTATATACATCTTTCACACCAATGCAGAGGGAAGCACTGGGGCAGGCAAAAGGTGAAAGAATTTAGAGCAGCCTGAATGACCCAACTCCAGGATCAGGGGAGGCCCAAAGGGTTTACTGACATCTTTACCACCACCTTCATTCAGATGCAATGAGCTGTGCTCTCACGCAGCTGAGAAATGAGTCCAAACTCATTCTTCTTCTTCTTTTGAAATCCATTTGGAAAAAAATACACAACGTCCTTGCATTTCAACAGTAACATAGAATTTGGCCAGAAAAAATATTGAAGAATTGATACCCAGTAAAAGAAACTGACTGAAAAATATTTTCCAGCATGACTGAATAATCCTGGCCATGTCTACTTTTATTGCATAGCATATTTGCACTTCCACACCATCTATCAAGTAATGGATATAAAAGGAACACTTAAAATTCTACTTAAAAGAAGAGAAGTAGGAATGGCGTGGATTGTGTTTTTCTTTAATGGGATTTGCAAATATTTATCAATCTGGAGAGGAGGAATAAATTCAGTTTGTAATATTAATGCTAAAAACATAATTGATTTATCAGAAGAAACTAATTCCAAATCAAGTAATCCTAATGCATTAATGTTATACTTCCTGAAGTTGTTTCACAATAACTCTTCTTCAGGCCTATAAAGAAGCATTGAGCCAGATCCACAGGTGCAGAAAGGGTAAGGATAATTAATCTATACTGATACTACTTCTTTCCCCCTTTCATTTTAGTAATAGCATAGACATGCACATTTCAAATTTTAAGAGATAGTTACAATGCTGTTCATTATGTAATGTTATCCTTACATAAGTACACAAATAAAAGCTTCATTCAGTGCATTAATTAGCTGGGTTTTTTCCTCTATAAGTATTTCTAAAATCTTCATGGTTCTCACCTAGCACTTAGTTACTTTCTAAGAGGAATTTGTGAACTGTGTTTGACTGGTGAATATATGCAAATAAGAAAGCTGATTTATTCTGATTTATTCTGACTGAATAACATGTCACATTAAATTATGAAAGTGAGATGGTGTAGAAGAAAGGTTTATTCAAGGCAACCTGTGTGCTTGTAGTTGGAATTTGTAGGGAACTGCTCTAGGGGGAGGAATTATTTGTATTATTTTAAAGTTATCTTTCAAATATTTTATTATTTTGTGACATATTTTTTCAAAATAAATGCAGTTAAAGAATAACTGAATAGATCAACCCAATTAATTTTCCTTCCTATCATTTTAAATTGTTTTAAAATAAAGATTTATCTGAAAAATAAAATAGGTAACAAACATATACTTTATCCCAAAAATTAATTCAGTTTCACAACCTGACTTTATAATCAGTCTTTGTTGGAGCCTGAAAACTAAGGTATATTTTACACAGATTACTTTCATCTTTGTACGTATTGTGATAGTGGAGCACTTGGTTTATAATTTACAAGTATGATATGTTTCAACTGTATTTTCAGAATTTTTATAATTTCATGATAACAGGTCTGTTGAGTGAAACTTGGATGACAAGTTTGAAATTGAGTGATATGCATGTTTTATGCATAGATTGTATTACAGCAAAGATAAATCCTCTGTACCTGAAAATTGGTTTTCTGCCACAATCTGAGGCTTTGGGATAAAGCTTTTCTCTCAGCAGGTGTTATAAGGAATCATTGAATTAGTGGTGGAATACACCTACTAGATCAGTCACTTCATTTCCATTGTCTAGAGGTTTATGCAGTCTAGTTTTAAAAATTCCCAGTCAGAGGGATTTTACTTTGGACACTATTCTACTTAATTTTTTTGATAGTCAACCTAAATTTTCTTTAATGTAGCTCCCTAAACAATTTCTGTCCAATTTTGGTGTTTACACTGTTTTAGTATTTGTACACTCTACATTGCAAGATATCCCTGTTTTTATTGCCTTCTATTGAAAGAATTATGAGCTCTTATCTACTGATACCTTCTGAAACAATCTCTCAGTTTCAATCTGTCAGAGTTGTTTAGGATTTGTGTGGGGGGTTTCTTTTTGAGCTTTTCAGTTGAAGTTAACATTGAAATTAGTATCCTCATGTTCCTTTTTGATATTCTGAGGGCATTGCTTTTCATTTGACAGGGTAACAAAGTTGAGCAAAATTTTTCATACATGAAAGGGAAGGGATTTACCAAGGATTTACCATTTACCTGGAACATTTACCAAGGTTTGTGGTGGATTCTCCATCGCTGGACATTTTAAAATCAAGATGAGATGTTTTTCTAAAAGTTCTAACAGGAATTAATTCAGGGAATTCCTATGACCTTTATTATGCAGGAGGTCAGATTAGATGAACACAATAGTCCTTTCGGTCTTTATAATCAATGAGGTACAGGAAGAAATTCAGTTGGTAGTAAACACTTATTGACAAGCCCAGATGCAACACACAACTGCCTATTCTTTTTGGAGATCTAATGGGAAATATTTTTTAGTTAAATATTTACAAGCACTTACTTTATTCCTTACCCACCCACCTGCTGCCTCTATGCCTTTAGAAAAATTCATTTTTCTCTCTTCTTGCTCCAGTGGAGATGGCCCCTTCCCTTTCTGTTTTTGTGGAAATTGGGCCACCTGGCTGCAGGTGCTTTGGTTTTGGCCTGCAGGTCAGTTTCTCCGTATACCCCTTTCCTAATGGAGTGTTTTGTTTTGTTTTGTTTAGTATTTTTCTGCCCTGCCTGATTTTCCCTTTGCCTCTCTCCAGCCTGGAACCTGGCTTGCCCTCAGTCTTTTCAGAACCTTAGCTGCTCTCTGATGCCTGGCTATACCGAAAGAAGGACAGGAGATATTTGACATGGGTTTAATCAGGCCACAACTTTATTATTAGATGTCTGGGACTACCCGACAGATAAAAGTGTACAATTCGGGTAACCCCATTGTGACACTGCACCCCATATTCTTCATAGAGATATTATTATGATATGACTGGTATAACTATAATGTATTTTATGCAAGATAGGTCATGTAAGATATAATTGAAAAAGTTATGATTTACTGAATATAATTATCATATTTGTATGTGTGTGTCATCATTGTATCTGAAGTTAGGAATATTGACTATACATCTGTATTACAAAGGTGTTTACAGATCATAGAATCATAGAATATCAGGGTTGGAAGGGACCTCAGAAGGTCATCTAGTCCAGCCCCTTGCTCAAAGCAGGACCAATCCCCAACTAAATCCTCCCAGCCAGGGCTTTGTCAAGCCTGACCTTAAAAACCTCAAAGGAAGGAGATTCCACCACCTCCCTAGGTAACCCATTCCAGTGCTTCACCACCCCCCTAGTGAAAATTTTTTTCCTAATATCCAACCTAAACCTCCCCTATTGCAACTTGAGACCATTACTCCTTGTTCTGTCATCTGCTACCACTGAGAACAGTCTAGATCCATCCTCTTTGGAACCCCCTTTCAGGTAGTTGAAAGCAGCTATCAAATCCCCCCTCATTCATCTCTTCTGCAGACTAAACAAATCCCAGTTCCCTCAGGCTCTCCTCATAAGTCATGTGCTCCAGCCCCCTAATCATTTTTGTTGCCCTCCGCTGGACTCTTTCCAATTTCCAAAGTGGGAATGCACACTAGGCAAAAAGATTGTTAGTCTAGATGGCCAGCTGGGAAGAGCCCATTCAGGTTAAAGGGCCAATAGGAGGAAACATTAGGCCTTACAAGCAGCTAATCTCCCACCAGGAAACCTTCCTGAGGATACAGTAAACAGCCTCTGACTCACGGCTGCTATGACACTACCAGGTCACCTGTTGCTGGACTCCATCTTGGAATACCAGTGTTTTTCCACTGACTGGCATGAGAACTAAGCTTGGAAACAAACATTTCCCTCCATATGCAAAGCCTATTTAAGGCAGGGGAGTGATATCATCTTAGTTCTCAACTGACTCCCCATCCAAAGAGACTCCTGGTAACACCTGAGGAACACAGGCTGAACTGAGGGGAGGGGGGGAAGTGTGGACCCAGGGTGAAGGGATTTTTAGCTTGTGAAAGGAACACTTGGGGTTTTTAAGCTGTCAGCAAGTGCAGCTGGCCCCTTAAGAATCTCTGCAGCCTGCTTGAATCATCCTTTAGGGTGAGATTTGCTACTTAGTTTGCATGTTTTATTTGCATGTTTCGTTTGTTTGCTAGGCAATCTGCTTTGAGCTGTTTGCTATCCCTTATAATCACTTAAAATCTACCTTTTGTTGTTAATAAACTTATTTTTGCCTTGTCTAAAACCAGTGTGTGGGAGTCATAACTTGGGGCAGAAAGCTGTTGCATATCCTTCTCCACATTGAAGGAGGGGATGAGTTTCTTGAGCTTACACTGTACAGATCTCTGTGCAGTGCAAAACAGTATAATTTTGGGCCAAATGGAGGGGTGCATGCCTTAGGAACTGAGAGGTGCCTTAGCTAGACTTCCCATACAGGGGCTGGTTAAAGAACCTGTATGTATATAACTGCAATGGGGTGTGTCCCTACCTGTATGTATACTGGAGCCTGGGAGAGGTCGTGGCAGGCTGGTCACAGCAGTAGAGTGTATAGGGAGCCCAGGCTGGTGGGTCGGGGGGCTCAGTGGTACACCATTTCCAGGTGGGTTCCCCCCTCTCCCCAGGTGCCATGTTTATTCCATAGTTACCCAGGGGGCTTTTACCAAATCCCTCTCTTTTTCCACCCAGGTCTCTCCAGCAAATCCATTGCTGGGAACTTACCATTCACTCCCCCCATAGGAAGGTTAATTTGGGCTATAAGAATGGGGGGTTGGCTCCCTGTCATACCAATCATAGGAGTCCCCAACCACCCCTGTTCGCTCCTTTACCGAACACTTCTTTTTAAGTCTTTTTTTGCAAGCCATGTATCTCGTCACTGTAGATCTTTCCTAAGGAGTACCCTGCACTGGACATCTGCCACACACTTATACAATAAGTTGCCACATATAGCCTACTGCCCTTCATGCCATGCATGAACAGAGCCCACCTGAACCCACAGTGGGGAAGGTGAAAAAATCCCAACTCCAATATGATGGCAAGGGAAATATTCCTTCCCAACCACCCTCCACGAAGGGGCAGCTAGCATAATGCCCACAGCAGGTCTAGACCAAACCTGGTATTTTACCACCTAACAGGGAGGGAGGATGGTGCTGCCTCAGCCTCCTCCATGCAAAACGGAGGGTTAAGGCATAGGTCTGCCCCTTTAAAATCCCGCATTCTCAGGGGATGAATCAGTAACCACACTGACCCTTTTGCAGCAGTTTTCATCTCTCTCCCCCACCCCCAAGCCATAAAGCCCAGTTCCCTTCGTTTGGCCAGCCAGCCAAATAGCTCCGCCCCCCTCTGCTTAAAGGTGCAAGGTGGTCATTCTTAGGCTGAAGTAAACAGAAATTCCCTCCGCCACCACCAACACTGCAGAAGAGTTTCCCTTACTTTATTTTCTTTTATTCCTTTTCATTTTATTCTCTTCTCTCTAGTGACAAGATCCAGGCACGTCTGACACTGGTTTATACAGAGCAGGGACACAGAAAAACAAGTGTGGTTTCAACAGAGAATAATATTTTCTTAGTAATAATCCAAGAATGACACAGATAGTCACAACTTCTTTCAGATAGAGAGAGACCTACAGTATTAACTCTCAAAGCATCTTCCAGCACATTATATAATGAGAGAAACTCACTAACTTCTGAGCAATCAAATCCTCATTGACATACACATTGTATTTATCTTTGACTCTTTTCTAAACTCTGATAAGATGGTCTGTATTACAAATTAGTGTTTTGTTCTATAATTTTACAGAAATATTCAAAATGTATTATATAATCCTTGTTAGGTTTTTTGTTGTTTTTAAACTCTCCCTACATATTTGTTAAATGGTATGGACTAGTTTTTGCTAAAAGCTTGGTTTTTGGATATTTTTTTTTTAAATCCCTGTGGTCCCAGATATGCTCTGTGATGTCTATTATCTATTCTTGTGAATTCTCCTCTTACTTTCAGTTTTTGTTAGCACTAATTATGCACTGAAACAGCTTAAATATTTGAATAGGCTCTTTTTACAAGAAATAATTAGTGTGCAGTTATATTTCTCAGAGTTTTAATTACTTTTTTTCCCATGCAATCTTCCAGGCTCTTCCCACACAAACATTGTTCCCGAGCTAGTCCACAAAACTGCTTCCGTCTCCTTATTTAAACCCCTCCTGAAAGAAACTTTTTTCCCCACAGTGACTTCAACAAGCTGGGTATGTTATACCAATACACCTACACTATAGTCTCTGAATCATAAAATGAATATCCAGTCCAACCATGTATTTGAATTTACTTTGTAAGCTAATATTTCTATTTGCATTAAAAGTATGAAACTTACAAGTTTACAGGCGGCTATAGAAGTGAGAAAAATAAAGGTGCCACTTGTTCAGTAATGAAGTGTTATGCTTGTCTTCTGTTGCAGAGGTGCCTACCCATTCTGGCTTTGGGCTAGCCATTGCCTCAGTTTCTCTTCATTCAGGTTAGATCTCCTGACCCTCCAGCCTTGTTTGGTCACTGCAGTAACTTGGCCTTCCAGCTAAGTCATTTTAAAAAAAAGCCCACCTCTTCTGGGATATCAAAGTCCAGAACAAGCACATAATTTTCCAGTCTCCAATTGAGCCCAGACCCTCCTTTCTGCAGGTCTTCTTCTTTCCTCAGCCCCACCTAGATTCCTTTGAATCTCCTCAGAGCAAAGTCTCCTAAGGCTTCCTATCTGAATTCTCCCTTGGTTCTCCATAAACTTCTGTTGGTCATTTTCTCCCTCTGAGGAGGTGAGCTAAATATGTCACAGGTGGGGCTGGACCCATCTCCTCTTAAAGGGCCTGTCAGCTTCTGAAAATTTCCTTTGAAGACCAACTACTGTTCTTTGTCAGTCTAGACACATTAATAATTTTATTCATGATGGTTAATCCTACTCCATTCTCTGCCACACCTATAGTCTCCTGCTCCTTTCATTTCTCGTTTTTCCTTCACCTTGCCAACCTTTTTTCCATTCCAACTTAATTCCTTTTTAGGAGGTCTCTTTCTCTCTCCATCAAGTTTTGTCACTTCTTATTTCTCCCCAAGCTGTACATTAGTACCCCATGTTCTTTTCCCAGTTTTCCTCCCTCTCTCCTCCTGTGCCTTGGGCCAAGATCTACTTTCCCTTACTCATATTATTTTGATGATTATAAAAAGTATTCTTTCTTCATGCATCTCAAAAATAGAATGTGAACTATTATGGAGTAAGCAAGGCTGAACTGCAAGTACAAGTGGAATTTTTAAATCAAGTCACGACAATCTCAACTAATTGGATATAGAACAAACATGACTGAGTCAGGTCCCCAGAGTAACTTTTTTTCACATCACAACCAGGTGTCAACAGTAATTTCATATCCACATCAGTCTGCTACCCAATCATGCTTGAACCAGTGTATTCTAGAAAAATCTGGGCAGCTGTCCCATAATAGTTCATCAAGGCAAAGATCACTGAGAGTAAACGCCTAAGAAATGTTGCCAGGAAAACATAGTGCAATGCACACTGAGATGCTTAACTGCACAAAGGAAGGGGAGGAAAGATCATCTACTAATTCATTGCATAGGTAGATTGTTCTCTCTCTCTATATATATATATACAGTAAAAGAGCAGTATGGCCCAGTAGTTAGCACAAAAGTCTGGAAGTCAGGACAGTATTCTACATCTTGACTGGCTTACTATATGCCCATGAGGAAGTAATTTAATGGCTATGTGTCTCAGTTTCCCCTTTTCTGTTATGGAGAAAATTATATGTAACCACTTTATGATCTTCGGCTGAAGAGTTTTTATAGGTTAGATATAGAATTTAAACTTTTATTATATAGTTTCCTTTATTTCAGTTCTAGTTTTTGCTCTTGGTTTCCTCTTCACATTTCTTTTATGCCCTCTACATGCCCAGACCAGAATAATACTACCACAACTTCCAAGCACCACTGCTGTCACTCTATTTGTAGGTTTCAGAGTAGCAGCTGTGTTAGTCTGTATCCGCAAAAAGAACAGGAGTACTTGTGGCACCTTAGAAACTAACAAATTTATTTGAGCATAAGCTTTCGTGGGCTACAGCCCACTTCTTCGGATGTATAGAATGGAACATATATTGAGGAGACTGATTTGCCATAACATTAATGCTACAACCTTCACTTGAATGTGTTGGAGAAAGGATGATTGATTCTAATACTGCAGCACCAACCTTTGTGAACATGTGTACGTGTACGAAACTATCGAGAAGACTAATTTCAGTAGTATCTATATAAAAGACAGATTATCCAGTAACAGTTTAGCTACTTAGTTATAAAATAAGAAACAAATATGTAGTGTATATAATTACAGGAGAATGCTTTTCAGACTACATAGTCCACTTTTACATGGAATAAGAATTATATTAAAAATATGATCTAGCATCCTTCTTAAAAGAGTCTAAAATGAGAAGTACAAAAGACAGCAGTGAATGAAAAAAGGATATTCAGCGATTTCA
The DNA here is from genome assembly GCF_013100865.1 of Trachemys scripta elegans. NCBI lineage: Eukaryota > Metazoa > Chordata > Testudines > Emydidae > Trachemys > Trachemys scripta. The sequence goes on along the minus strand of NC_048302.1, from coordinate 61,324,143 downwards.
TGAATAATGAATTATATAAAATCTACCACTATCCTATATTTTTCAAATTCAACAAAAAGTAATATGATGTACTAGAGTCAATCACATTTGGGAAGATCAAATTTCTGTGTTAATGTTTAAATAATACATAAATATCCAGCATCTTCCTTTGCAAGGAAGCACCAGATTTTTGCATTAAAGAAACACCAGACTTATATGAGACAAATGATTTAAAAGTAATGAACTGAATATTTCTCTTCTATTTACTCCAGTTTAGTTGAACTCTAGTGGGGTAGTACCATATAACAGAGAGCAGAATTTGGCCCAATATCTCTATAGATATAGTTCTTGTATGTCTGAACAAAGAACTTATTTTGGTGATCCACCCTCAGAAGTGAATGGATACTATTGAGTTTCAGAGGGTTTTGTGGCTGAATATTCTCTTACTGAACTACCAATGGTGTTTAGGGACATCATAATGATCTGTTGTTCTCCACCATCTAAATGTTCTCCCCCCTTGCCTTTATCCACACAGTACATAATGGTATACTCACAACACAAATGGGCAGATGGCTAGAACAATGGTGATGGAAGTCTTGCTCTGTGCGAGATTGATCATAAAAGAAAGAATTCTTTGAAATGTTACAATGTGGCTGTGCATAAGGTGAAGAAAGATTCCCTACCCTAGTAGCATCCACAAATTTCAGTCAGCAGTATTGGCCTTTGGGTGGTCTCAAATCTTGTCATTGATGGCCATGTTATTGGCTATGTTCTGTCATGGCCAAATGTGTATATCCATCTCTATTGTATGACAGTTATGATCATTTAAAGGGTACATTAAAATCCATTTATTCTTTTCACGTAACCTCTAAATCACCTGCCTTATTACATTTCCTCATCTTCCAGGAGCATTCCATAGAGTGAGTAAACAATATTTTTATAGCTGACAGCATTTTTCTATTTTCCTATTATAAACACTATGAAAAGCACACTTTAAAAGAGAGCAAACATATTCAAGACAGATACATTTCAGACACTTCTGTCAATAGATATTTATTTGCCCACTATATCAACCTCTACTTTGCCTGCAAAAAATTGTACCAGTATCAAAAGCTCCTTTCAATCAGTACAGTGACTACAGTGTACAGCAAAATAGAAATGAAAAAAATTTAGTCACTGCCTTCTTGGATACATTTTCCCATCTTAAAACTTGTTTATGTAGTGACCTAAATTTTTAATGGGGCCCTTATCTTATAAGTAATGAGAATCCAAACAGAGCTTCTGATCCGTAGTTCGATTCAAGTACCGACAAAGACTAGTGGGTACCTCACAGTATCTTACTATTTACCCTTTTGAATTACCTCTAAAGAATTGGCTGCTGTCATCCAGGAGTTACATCACAGCATTAACCAAATGATGATTGGCTAGTGCTATATCATCACTCTGAGACATCACTTATTTAAAAGATTACTTCCTTGAGTAATGCAAGGACATTAGTATCCTTCTGAATCCTTAACCATGGATAACTTTACTATGCATGGTGAATCCAAAGAAAGCCCAGTATGTTGTACACTATATACACCATAATTTCCACACAAAGATGATTTTACAAAACTCTCATTTACTTCAAAAGGAGTCAAAGTTAGGCTAATGCTGAGCACTTTTGAAAATCCTACCTAGAATCTGAAACGGTTCTGAAGAAAACATAAGGTTGCTTTTATTGCATGCTTGAAGTTAATAACAATATGAGATTGTTATTAACTTCAAGCATGCAATAAAAGCAATATTTAATCAATATTGATTAAATAATTCCATATGAGCCTGTTATTTGACAATTTGAGATTAGTATAGCATTATTACTGACAGCTGTGACAACCAGCAGTTCTTATTGAGTTATAAACATCTTTCAGTGGATCCTTATTTCATCCATTACAGAAAACGTGCAATAATAAGTATCTCTTATCAATCATAGAAACCCTTATTAGTCTCCCAGTCTTGTTTATACACTTAGAATCAGAGAATATCAGGGTTGGGAGGGACCTCAGGAAGTCACCTAGTCCAACCTGCTGCTCAAAGCAGGACCAATCCCCAGACAAATTTTTGCCCCAGATCCCTAAATGGCTCCCTCAAGGATTGAGCTCACAACCCTTGGTTTAGCAGGCCGATGCTCAAACCACTGAGCTCTCCCTCCCAGTTTGAGGGATCTTTTCCCTACACGTCTATATTCCCACAAACCTGGCACCAGCAATAATGAAGTACTTGATCACATGACGTTCCCGAGTATTGAACATTCACAGGTTAAGAACCAACACTCTGAGCCTTAGAATTCAGACACACTCTTTTCTAATATTGTAAAAGATTCTGGGGGAATAGTTAATATGCAAATAAATTTAATATACACAGAAAAGAGGAATAAATGATTAATATTTACTAGCAGGTATTAACACTTTCCAAATTTATATCAACTGTATAGCAATGGACGACTTAGGGCATCCATAAAAGCATACAGACTCTTGTACCTCCAGGACACTGTGTTTGAACCCAGCTCAAATGAGTAGACATCTGTTGTTGCCATCCGGTTGCAGTTTGGTTACATAGGTGAAATGAATCTGATGGTTTCAATCCAGTTCTTATTGTCAACATAACACACATTGTCTAGCATCTTGTGGGCAGTCTAATGAGACAGGATTATGATTTAATGGACATGTTGACTCACCTACCTTCTTGCTTTGCTGATGATGCCTCTATATTGAGGCACATTGGTGGAAGAGTGCAAAGGAAGCTTGAACTGCTGCTTAACTTGCTTTACCTACTTTCTGGCAGATGGGGAATTTCAGACTAAAATTCAAAGGAAAAATTTAATAGTGCATAAGGTTGGTAGCAGAGGACAAAGGTTTACAGACTAATCCAGTGAACAATTTTCATGCAGAATGCTATAACATTTGCATGTGATATAAATTATGATTTTTAGTTGCTTTGGTATTTGAACATCAGTCACAAGAAGTAGTAATAAAAAGTGTTTTTGATGTACATCACTACTATATGGCTTTGCTTTCATTTTTTCCTTTTAATCCTATCCTATATTATTAGCTAGAATTAGGTACATTTTATCAGAAAATAAAATAAAAATGGGTCCAGAGTTTCACCCAGAGTTCAAAATGATCCAAACTATTTTTTCTGAAGTTTAGCTATTTTTATTTAGCTTTCTAACACATGAACTTCTATACGTCCTTGCTTAGGCAAGGTCTAGAAATGGCAACTCTGAAATATCATGAGGAATGCTGCGTGCTGTTATTAGGAAACAGAGACTCTTTGGATATTTCTGGCATGGCCAGGAAGCAAAGTACTGAAATTGCAAGTGAAAACCTAATTTCATAAGATACCCACCCTGATTTGCAAAATCCCAAGCCAAAAACTTTCCAGTAATTATTTATATGGTACTGAAGTTATGCTACCGACAAATAAGGAAGCGTAGTGCTTTTTTGAAGGGATTACACTCTACTGAAGTGATGGTTCAAGCAATTAACTGTGTGGGGGTTATTCATATGAGATCTTTAAAGAACTGTCTGTTCAGCATGGACATTAAAAGGTGTGGATAAGTGCTGCACTTTTGGAACAGAATCAAAGCTCTTGACATTTCCCCGATTGCTATCACTAATGTATGTAGTTGGCTACTGGAATTAATTCTTTTGTCCCTGCACTCATGCTATTAAGAATAAACTCAAATCCATCACATCACTGTCCTATAAGAAGTAACGTCTCCCATTTTAACCCAACCAGCATTTGTTAATTTGCTTATACACTCTAAACAAAACAAATGTGCAGAAATGAAGGCAAAAATTTAGAATGTCTACCTTTGTGAAGAAGATGCACTTTAAAACAGAAAATCAAAGTGTCAAATATAAACAAGACATTAAACAAAAGCTGCCCTATTCATATATTAGGCACATTTAAGTGAGCATAGGGGTTCTTAGAATTCCTTGTTTTATATCAATTTATTTAACTTGGGGGAAAACATCATTGCTAAACAATTTGTGTGTGCAAGGTTAATTTTAATGGATCTACAGTGTTTTCAAATTAATGCAAGTACATTTTGAATGCCATGATATATGCATGTTGCACTGAAGATTGGCCCAAAATTCTTGTACACAAGAAGAAAAAAAAATACTGAGTATGATTTAATGAAACATTATCTATCTGAAATTATGTAAGCACTAAGTCAATATTATAAAGAATTTCAGATAGATAATGCTTCATTAAGTGATACTCTTTTTATTTATTTTTTCTTCTTGGATACAAAATTTTTTGGCCATTCTTCAGTGCTGCACACTCTTTTTGTTTACACTGCTCAAACAAACTAACAAATGTGGCTTAGGTTAACTAGGAAGGATGCCAATTAGTACCAGTTACAGCTGTGAGTTTTGTCATGTGGACACATTTCCAGGAGGACTTGGATTGACAGCACTAACTCTGTTTTTCCACAGCAGATACCAAACAGCCATCAGATGATAACACATTTCAGTCTCTGCAAACAAAAGGCTGGATTCAAACCAGCAACCTAGAGGAGAAATTAAAAATTGTGTTATCCCATTATTCATCCCCCAAAACTGCTCAATGGTTTTAACTTCTCATGACCTTCCTTTAAATGCTCCTGTTCAGGCTAAGATGAAATATCCAGTACCAACAAACCACAATGAATGCCCAAGTCTACCCAATGGCACTCCAGAGCAGCGAAGACCCTCCTGTTTAGACTTTCCTCACGATATTGCTCTGCTGACTCTTTTTAAATCAAACTTCATATGAGAATAGGGAAACAATACTGGAATTATGAATATAGGTTGCAGTGAAAATCATGCCCAAAATGCAAATGTAGTAGATAACATTAAAATTCGTATCATGGTGAAAAAATTGTTTGTAGTGGAATTCTCCATTATATAAATAGGTCATTTTGCTGCAACTGTTAAACATTTGAAACAGTATAACTTAAAGAGTGAGCACTGTGTACATAGTCAGGAAACATCAAATACTGATGAGCGCCTCTAATTTTGGGCAAACAGCAGCATAAGATATACCAGAAATCAAAGAAAATACAAGAAATTATTAGTTTTAAAAAAAATTAAATGGCACTTTTAATAGCTATCCTAAGGAGATTACAACACTACAATTATAAAATGAGGTGCAATGGCTGAAGTACAACAGCACTAAAGGCACCAGACAAGAGCCAAATTAATGCCTTGTTGCTTAGGAGCAACCTCTAAGGAGGTTGGGGAAAAACTGCACAGAGGAGTCAGACAGAGATAGGGGCAGCTGCACAAGCCACCAAAGCAGGAATCTTTGGACATCTCAGACAACTATCTAGAGTTTAGACTGTTTTTTTTCTCTCCTGTGCAGATTGGCTGGTTGGGCCAACCCTCTCTCACCCTCTCCCTCACAGTCTCTTCACCTCACTTCACTCCACACCAGCACCTCTTAACCTCTTCTCCCTTGCTCTGTGTCCCTCACCTTCTTCTCTTCCGTTGTCTTTCAATTTAATTGAATCCCTTCTGGCTAAAGTTCTACTCCTCCCCCCCCCACACACACACATACCAAATTATGACACTAACATGATGTTTGCCATCCTCACTCTGCTTGTGTATTATACCCCTTCACCCACCCTGTGTCTGTCTTGTCTATTTAGGTTGTAAATTCTTCAGGGCAGGAGCCATCTACTACTCTGACTGTACAGTGCCTAGCACAAAGGGGTCCCATTCTTGGCTGGCTCTTAGGCAAGATTAATAATAATAAAGTCTTTGCAAGTAGGTACAGGTTTACACTAGGGCTAGAGCTTACTTTGAAAGAGATTGGTGATCTGAAAAAGAAAAAAGGTATTTTGCTAAAGGTTTTAAATCACAAAACTAAGAAGGGAATTAAAAATTTGATGCAATCTGTTAACTCATTAATGGTAACAAGAGTGAGGAGTGGTGCAAGGGGGTCATTGTCAGAGATAGAAACTGGACTAGACTGAAATGTCTAATTGTTTGTCATTAGATATCACCCTCTTATTCAGGTCCATGCTGTATGACCCCACCCTGCAGTGATAAGGTTCCTTATTCCTGTCCCACTCCTCCCTTCAGTTCAGGAGACCCCCTCCCTCTTGGGGCCACAGTGTAGTACTAGCAAAGTTGATGGGGCCCACTCTTTGAGCCCTTAGCAACCTGTTCCCTCTACCACCTATTGATGAAGACTGTCTCTTTAACGATCATTACATGAGCAGCTCAAAGGGTAGAGGAGATTCAGGCCCTTATTGTGGGTGGTCCCCTTATTACAGTGTTTCATAAGGAGAGGGTCACTTCAGGCCTCATCCAAAGTTCCTGCTCACAGTTGTTTCAGAATTCCATGTGAACCAGTTTATTCATCTCCCAGAGATCTCCAAACCTCCCTCGTCCCTTGAAGAAGGTTTACATGGAGCTCAATCCACCTTTACAAGACCCATACTCTTTGGTAGAGGCTTCCAGATCTGATACCCACTTTGGTAGGCATGTCCTAAGTAGGACTCCTACTGCCCACTTCCAAGCTGGTCAGTGCTTATTATTCACCAAAAGTGGAATCTGTGTGGACAATCTCTGAGAGAATGGTTTCTTATCCTACAGTAACTCTGGATCTTTTGGATGTGTTGTCTCCATGGATTCCACGACCCATCCTCCTTCCCTGCTACTACCGAATCCTACTCCTTTGGGGCTCTGTATTGGCAGAACTGAGGGACGGTTGGGCCCACTCTGCCCTTTATGCCCTCAGGTGGAAGGGTGCAAGGATATCTAGGGCACAGGTATGGCCCCAACAGACTTGCTGGCCAAAGGAATATGATCTTGCCTGCAAGGGGTGCATGTGCATCAAAAATGGGATTATAAGTGGAATCCCTGTGGACAACACCTCTGGAAGAATCATTAATGTACTTACTGCAAGATAAGTAACCATTCTATACCATACCTTAACATGTTTGGACTTCTTTTAAATATAACTGTAGCTTTCTGTTTTCTGGTTTTACCACTTTTGGTTTTGGGATAATTACAACAACCCTGTCATGTAATTTGCACTAAATTGCTGATATGTTCTCTCCACCTTCATCTTATTGTTGTTTTTCTCTGGGCGTTTCCTTGGGCTTGTTTAATTAAAGTTCATACATGAACAGTAAACAAATTCAGAAAATGTTACCATGTGATATTTCTAAGATACACGATTGAAGGTTGATACTATATATCTGTCAGCAGAGGATAGCACCTGAAATCTTCTTCAAAGGAACTCTGCTTTCAAAATGGTCACTAATTCACACCCAGTGGCAGTGAAGCCAAGCTGCCTTCCAGGAAGATGGAAGCCCTCTGTGCAGTTATCTTTGCAAAGTGTATCCTGTGGCCTCAGTCCCATTTGAGAACAGTAAGAGATGGAAGCCATTTTGAAAGAGGGCAATTCTACATGGACTTCTCTGAACTACAGCACTATTCTTTGGTCCCTGCTGAAGGAGAAATTTTCACTTATGAAGAATAATGGCAAAAAATGGCCATTAAACCTAAAAAAGTCTTCACATGTAGTCTCTGTACAAGATTTCGGAGCATTTTAACTATATGGAAGTTGGACGAGTCTGTGATATTCTATCCATCATTTGGGAGGGAAAAAAGTCTGATGCAGTGCTCTATTTCTTAAAGGACCCATTTTTAAATTGAACTCTTAAATCAATTAACCAATTCATGTGTAAATTGTAAAATCCATTCTGTTCTCAGAGTGAATTCTGTAATTTTGGGGACGATACGCTGTATTCTTCATGCATAACAGAGGTTGAATCTCTGATTTAAGTGCAAAACGTAACCCAACTTTAACTACAGAGCTGGAACTGGTACCTCAATGAACCATAAGACAGTGTTACTTTAGAGTTGAAACTGGGCTTGTCTTCGCTACCGTGCTAAATTGGTGCTGCTGCCATTGATGCAGCAGTGTCGATGTAGAGAGTCTGGTGAAGACGCGCTAAGTAGATGGGATAGTACTCTCCTGTCGACATAGCATGGTGTAGACATCGCTTTAAGTCAATGTAAATTACATTGACTTAAGTTATGTAACTTAACTGGTGTAACTTAGATTGACTTACAGCGTTAGTGTAGACGGGGAGTTGCAGAAGTGGCATTATACAGTAGCTGTGGTCAAGGAAGCAGTTTCTTGGTTCAAATCTAACTCTAGGTGTTAGTAATCAAAAGCTGTTGCCATCTGATGGCTGTTTAGCTTGCGTGAAATCGATTGGTCCCAGTTGTACTATCAGTGGATATTTGTCCAGGTGCCACTAGCTGGCAATCTCACTGGAAAGACCAAGAAATAAAGGTCCATGAAGGCTAAACTTTCTTCTCGCCCTGTAGAGTTGCTCCCTTCAGGTCAGGGTTTTAGTTATGTTGGTAGTCGTACTGCAGGAAGGATGTTGTGGGAGAAGCTATTCAGGAAGGACAGACAGGGCAGAAAAGGTGGGGGAGTTGCATTGTATGTAAGAGAGCAATATGACTCTCAGAGCTCCAGTATGAAACTGCAGAAAAACCTGAGAGTCTCTGAATAAGTTTAGAAGTGAGAGCAACAAGGGTGATGTCATGGTGGGAGTCTGCTATCAACCAACAGACCAGGGGGCAGGGCCGGCTCTGGCTTACTGGCTGCCCCAAGCGAAAAAAAAAAAACGTGGCGGCCAGAACAGCAAAGCAAAAAAAAAAAAATCTGTGGCGTGGCCAGAGCCAGGGGGCAGGGGGACACCCTGACCTGTAGATGTGCCCCGGCTAGCAGGGGGAGGGGGAGGGAGCGGGGGGAGAAAGAGAAGGGGGGCAGCCAGGGCTTCAGCGAGGCGCTGCCACATGGCCCCTCCCACCGTGCCCCCTGCCGGGAGGGCTCCGCACCGCTCCGGTCGGCTGGGAGGGAAGGACGCGAGCTGCCCTGCCGGGCTTGCTGCAGGGTGCTCCTGTCCTCCACGCCGCTGCCCCCTACAGGGCGGCCGGAGCAGAACAAAAAACAAATAAAAAGCAGCTGTGCCGCCCTAGGATTGGGCGGAATGCCGCCTCCTACAAGCTGCCGCCCCAAGCACCAGCTTGCTTGGCTGGTGTCTGGAGCCAGCCCTGCAGGGGGATGAGGTGGACAAGGCTTTCTTCAGGCAACTAACAGAAGTTACTAGATCACAGGCCCTGGTTCTCATAGGGGACTTTATTCACCTCAATATCTGCTGGGAGAGCAATACAGCAGTACACCGACAATCCAGGAAGTTTTTGAAAAGTGTAGGGGACAATTTCTGGGTGCAAGTGATGGAGGAACCAACTAGGGGCAGCTCTCTTCTTGACCTGCTGCTCACAAACAGGGAAGAATTAGTAGGGGAAGCAAAAGTGGATGGGAACCTGGGAGGCAGTGACCATGAGATGGTCCAATTCAGGATCCTGACACAAAGAAAAAGGAGAGCAGAAGTATACGGACCCTGGATGCAGAAAAGCAGACTTTAACTCCCTCAGGGAACTGATGGGCAGGATCCCCTGGGAGAATAACATGAGGGGCAAAGGAGTCCAGGAGAGCAGGCTGTATTTTAAAGAATCCTTATTGAGGTTGTAGGAAGAAACCATCCCGATGTATAGAAAGAATAGTAAATATGGCAGGTGACCAGCTTGGCTTAACAGTGAAATCCTTGCTGATCTTAAACACAAAAAAAGAAGCTTACAAGAAATGGAAGATTGGACAAATGACCAGGGAGGAGTCTAAAAATATTGCTCAGGCATGCAGGAGTGAAATCAGGAAGGCCAAATCACACTAGGAGTTGCAGCTAGCAAGGGATGTGAAGGGTAACAAGAATGGTTTCTACAGGTATGTTAGTAACAAGAAGAAGGTCAGGGAAAGTGTGGGTCCCTTACTGAATGGGAGAGGCAACGTAATGACAGAGGATGTGGAAAAAGCCAATGTACTCAATGCTATTTTTACCTCTGTTTTCACAAACAAGGCCAGCTCCCAGACTTCTGCACTGGGCAGCACAGTATGGGGAGGAGGTGACCAGTCCTCTGGAGAAAGAAGTGGTTCCGGACTATCTAGAAAAGATGGACGAGCACAAGTCCATGGGGCTGGATGTGATAGCAGAGCCCTTGGCCATTATCTTTGAAAACTCATGGCAATCGGGGGAGGTCCCGGATGACTGGAAAAAAGCTAATGTAGTGTCCATCTTTAAGAAAGGGAAGGAGGATCTGGGGATCTACAAGCCAGTCAGCCTCACCTCAGTCTCTGGAAAAATAATGGAGCAGGTCCTCAAGGAATCAATTTTGAAGCACTTCGAGGAGATGACAGTGATCAGGAACAGTCAGCATGGATTCACCAAGGGCAAGTCATGCCTGACTAACCTAATTGCCTTCTATGATGAGATGAGGGGAAAGAAGTGGACTTATTATTCCTTAACTTTAGCAAAGCTTTTGATAAGGTCTCCCACAGTATTCTTGGAGCAAGTTAAAGAAGTACGGGCTGGATGAATGGACTATAAAGTGGATAGAAAGCCGGCTAGATTATCAGGCTCAACGGGTAGTGATCAATGACTCCATTTCTAGTTGGCAGCTGGTATGAAGTGGAGTGCCCCAAGGGTCGGTCCTGGGGTGGGTTTTGTTCAATATCTTCAGTAATGATCTGGAGGATGGCGTGGATTGCACCCTCAGCAAGTTTGCAGATGACTCTAAACTGGAAGGAGTGCTAGATACGCTGGAGGGCAGGGATAGGATACAGAGGGACCTAGACAAATTAGAGGATTGGGCCAAAAGAAATCTGATGAGGTTCAACAAGAACAAGTGCAGAGTCCTGCACTTAGGACTGAAGAATCCCATGTACTGCTACAGACTAGGGACCAAGTGGCTAGGCAGCAGTTCTGCAGGAAAGGATCTAGGAGTTACAGTGAACGAGAAGCTGGATATGAGTCAACAGTGTGCCCTTGTTGCCAAGCAGACTAACGGCATTTTGGGCTGTATAACTAGGAGCATTGCCAGCAAATCAAGGGACTTGATCATTCCCCTCTATTTGACATTGGTGAAGCTGCAACTGAAGTACTGTGTCCAGTTTTGGGCCCCACACTACAAGAAGGATGTGGAAAAATTGGGAAGAGTCCAGCAAAAGGCAACAAAAATGATTAGGGGGCTGGAGCACATGATTTATGAGGAGAGGCTGAGGGAACTGTGATTATTTAGTCTGCAGAAGAGAAGAATGAGAGGGGATTTGATAGCTGCTTTCAACTACCTAAAAGGGGGTTTAAAAGAGGATGAATCTAGACTGTTTTCAGTGGTAGCAGATGACAGAACAAGGAGTAATGGTTTCAAGTTGCAGTGGGGGAGGTTTAGGTTGGATTTTAGGAAAAAAAATTTCACTAGGAGGGTGGTAAAGCACTGGAATGGGTTACCTAGGGAGGTGGTGGAATCTCCTTCCTTTGAGGTTTATAAGGTCAGGCTTGATAAAGCCCTGGCTGGGAGGATTTAGTTGGGGATTGTCCTGCTTTGAGCAGGGGGTTGGACTAGATGACCTCCTGAGGTCCCTTCCAACTCTGATATTCTATGATTCAGCTCCCCTTAATGTCAATGGGAATGGGAGCAGGATCAGACCTTAAATGAACATTAAGTGCTCAGTCTATTATCTCTCTCCTCCTTTTTCCATCTTGTTCATTTTTTAAAAGGGAAATATATTTGTAGTGCCATTTGCAATATGGTTATTCTTATATAGAAAACACTTTCTCCTTCATTCCCTCTCTTCTCTCGGACTCGCAAGGGTGCACACAGAAGCCAGACTCAACTCACAAGTACACATACACAAAATCTTTTGTATAAGTCATTCATGAGAGTGTGACCTGACCTCATTCTGCATGTTCAGTAATTTTGTACTTTAGCATCCTTGTTGGCTTCCACACTTTGAGTACTTTAAATTTACGGATGGTTGAGTCGATCAAGTTTTCAAAGCAGCCTACCTACCCTATGCAAGAAACAAAATGTTACCACATAACATGCAGGGCTGGCTCCAGGCACCAGCTTGGAAAGCTGGTGCCTGGGGCGGCCACTTCGGAGAGGGGCAGCACGTCCAGCTGTTCGGCGGCAATTCGGCGGATGGTCCCTCACTCCTGCTCGGAGCAAAGGACCTCCCTCCGAATTGCCAAAATTACTGAACATTCAGAATGAGGTCAGGTCACACTCTCATGAATGACTTATACAAAAGATTTTGTGTATGTGTACTTGTGAGTTGAGTCTGGCTTCTGTGTGCACCCTTGCGAGTCACGATCGCGGCTTTTTTGTTTGTTTGTTTGTTTCTTTCTTTCTTTCTTTTTGTTTGGCTGCTTGGGGTGGCCAAAACCCTGGAGCCGGCCCTGATAACATGCAGAAAGAATTTGACTCACAATACTTTTGATTGCTTGAGCCAAAACAGGGTTAAGGATTAGAATGAGATTTCAGGTCTCCCAAAAGCATTCCAGTCAGTGACAGATTTAGTCACTGCAATATGAGCTCCAAGTCAGTTGTTTTCCAGTTATATCCATAATATTAGCCAAATATTGGTGTATTCATTCATTTTAAGAACAAAGTAGAAGTGTTTTGCTTCTATTTCTAAGATTTTCAGATCAATAAATAACCTAGTTTTATATATTTATATTTTTAAGGCCACAAAGGACCATTAGATCATATAGTCTGACCTCCTGTATAATACTGCCCATAGAATTTCACCAGTTACCCCTGTACTGAGCCCTATAACTTGTCTGACTAAAGCACATCGTCCAGAAAAACGTCCAGGCCTGATCTGATGACAAGACATGGAGAATCTATCACTTCTCTTTGAAGTTTGTTCCAGTGCTTAATCACCTCACTGTTAAAATTGGGTGCCTTATTTCTAATCTGAATTTGTCTGTCTATAACTTCCAGCCATTGGTTCTTCTTATCTTTTAGCTTTGCTTACCATTTGAAGTATATCAGAATCAATTAATATATTGCAAACAGTTTCATGTCCAGAAGCTATTTTAATTTTGATAACCTTGCATCTGGTGGCAACAAATTCCCCCTAATGTCAACGGCATCATTTAGCATATGGAAACTTTCCAGTGTATTATTAGAGATAGGCCTATATGAAAAGTAGGCCTGAGGCTTTTGGGATGTTTTCTTTTAAGTCTCCAATTCAAATAGTGGGCTGTGGTCAACCTGAAACGCCCCTTGGTACAGCTAAACTCAGAAACCAGATGTAAGCAGTACATGCTAAGTAACATACAGCACTGTTGCTGCATATATTAAAGAATGATGCTAATGAAAGAAAGAGGACCATAGTATCTTTATTCCTTTCTGTTTTTCTCTAAATAAACTGTGAAAAGATTAAAATCAAGAGTGGTTGTAGGTGATTACAGAATAGGAGAACATATCAATGCCCCTCTAACCTTAGCTTCCCAAATCTGTCACCCAACTGTAAAGAACAGATAATATAAGAATTTCAAATAAAGTGAAATGTCAACAAAAATATCTGTAGCCACAGGTTATGATTGGAGATGAGAAAATGGTAGAGTTTTATCTTCAAGGGCTTTTCAAATACTATACTAATTTTGATTCAAATTTGTTAATCCTTTTCTGGTGACTTTACATGACTCTTCAAATACTTGAGTTTTGCTGGTGCAAATACTCATTAGAGATGGTTGAGAAATGTTATTCCTCATAAAGAATTTCAACATAAACACTTATTTTTTTTAAATGTCCACAGTTATATTTAGTTTCATGACAGAAAAAGCCCCAAATAACATTATTTTAGTTGTCAAAAAATGAAAATGCTTCATTTAAATTCTGCCACCCCCTCCAATTTTGTCCTGTTTCCTATTTCCTTTCCAATAGTTTTAAGGGCTTATGACCAGGCAGCTATAGAGACCCCTGCCTCAAGCAATACTGGCTACAGTAATAATGAATTCAGTCAAAATGTTCAGTGACCCCACCACCATCTGGAATAAAAAGCTGTCTGTGTAGGGAATGGAGCAGCCTCTGTCCAATAGGGAGTGAAAGCAGTTTCCTGATACTTACAGAAAGTCTACTGGTTACAAACGGTTTGTCCATGCAGAGCCAGCTCCAGGGTTTTTGCCGCCCCAAGCAGCGGGAAAAAAAAAAGAAAAAGCCGTGATTGCGATCTGCGGCAGCTTCACCGCACCGCTTTCTTCTTCGGCGGCAATTCGGTGGCAGGTCCTTCCCTCCGAAAGGGACGGAGGGACGCGCCGCCGAATTGCCGCCGAAAAGCCCGACGTGCCGCCCCTTCCCCTTGGCCACCCCAAGCACCTGCTTGCTCAGCTGGTGCCTGGAGCCGGCCCTGTGTCCACGTTATTAATTTCTCTCCCCAAAATACATCTGCAGCTGCTCCATCCACTTGGCAGAAAACTTCTTTTCCAGATGGCACTAGGAATGTACAAGAGACAAAGGGCTCAAACCTGCCAAATCAGATCCTTTATCATTGCTGGAATTCCAATTAAATGAAAAGTATTAAAGAGAATTATGATTCTTCTGTTACTTAGACTCTGACCCAGTGGCAAGTCATTGGATGTTATTATTACTTTTGGGAGACAGCTACTATTTCACTTTGGAAAGTAAAGACATCAGCACAGGGTTACAACACTTATTTTCTCTTTGTTCTTCACTCTTCATGTTTCTATAGCTTACTTTAGCCCCATTGGTCTGCATAAACTAAAACTGAGAAATCATTATATTTCCCTGATGTTAGTGGATGAGTCAGTCTGCAGGGATGAATTCTTTCAGCATCACTGGAAGCAGTGGGCTAAATTATGTGCTAACTCAAACCTTGCACAATTCCACTGAAGTCAGCAGGGTTGCACAAGGTGTATGTCTATTCAGAATACAGCCTAATGTGTTTCATTATATTATTTGCAATGGTGCAAACAGCTGGGAGGGTCATTCACTACCAGTATTTCTTTCAGGATGCCCCAGCAGTCTCAAAAGCTGCCCCTGAACCCAGGACATCTTTTATTTGTGGAACAGTGCAAAATCAAGTTCACTATTATTGCTGTTTTTGACACTGTCATCAGTTGGAATTAATATAGATTATTTAGAAAGCTGTAGCCTGTTATGTGCAATAAATCAAACAGGCCAAATTGGCAGAGTTTACGAACTACATAGACAGCAGCTTTTTCCATCTGAAAATAGACATACACAATTTTGTTGCTATTGTTGTTTACATGGGGAGAGCCATTTCACATTTTGATTGCATCAGAATGAATGGAACAAAGTAAAAAGGATTTAATTGTAATGCCTTTCACACAGTAGAAGTTTTTAAAGGAATATGCATTTCTCCTGGTAAAGCAAATATCAGTTTCTGTAATTATTTTTTGGTGTACTCCTAAACAAGTCTTTATTTTCCACTCCAAATTATGTGTCCAGTGAGCACTCAGCCTACCGCACCTCAGATCATGGCATTTACAGATTTTACCAATGTACCAGGGGTCGTCTGAGATTTGGTTTCACCTGTTCATTTGATGGATTTTACTGACTCCTACTTCTGGGAGAGAGAGAGAGAGAGAGAGAGAGAAACTTCAGCCAGCAACATGTCTGCACCTCCAAACCAGCATTTCCAACCTGACTTTAGATGGACCATGCTCTGCTTGCCTAAGCAAAAACCCAAAATTCCACCTTGTCAGCTATCATCCTCCAGCTTCCACCAGACAACAAATGGAACATCTGTTCTTTTTCTTCCATTTCCTATGAGTTTGTTTGTTTTGTTTGGGGAAACTGACTTGACAAAACTCACAGCTAAATGTGTTGATTGTGCCGTTTTGCTGTTAGGAAAAGGAAAACAAACCTTGTTTCTATTTTTGCTGAAGACTTGGTAAACAAAGCAGAATTATTAATGTGTGATTACAGAAGTCTAATCTACACTAGACAGGGTTTGCCAGTATAGCTATACCAGTATAGCTGTACCAGTAAAATCTGCTAGTATATGCAGCTTATACTGGCAAGATAATTTTTTCCCAGTATAGCTTGTACCAGTTCACCAAACAAAATAAACTATACTGACAAAAGGACTTTTTGATGGTATAACTGCATCTATATTAGGTCTTTTGCTGCCACAGCTATATCTGTTAAAGATGTGATTTTCCCCCCCACACCTCTAATCAACATAGCTATGCTGAGAAAACATGTGAGTGTGGACTAGGCCTGAAAAGTTAATACCAGGACTTGAAAAGAACTTTGAGACCACTTTGTAGTCAGAGCCGGCTCTGGCTTTCTGGCCGCCCCAAGCAAAAAAAACAAAACAAAAAAAACCCACGGCGGTCAGAACAGCAAAGCAAAAAAAAAAAAAAAAAAAAACCTGCGGCGCAGCTGGAGCAGGGGGATTCTCTGCCCTGCAGATGTGCCCTGGCTACGGGGAGGGAGCGGGGGGAGAGAGAGAAGGGGTACAGCCACGCAGCCGCTCCCCTGCCGGGAGGGCTCCGCACCACTCCGGTCAGCTGGGAGGGAAGGACGCGGGCTGCCCTGTCGGGCTTGCTGCAGGGTGCTCCCGTCCTCTACGCCGCTGCCCCCTACAGGGCGGCTGGAGGAGAACAACAACAACAACAAAAAAAGCGGAATTGGGTGGAATGCCTCCTCCTACAAGCTGCCGCCCCAAGCACCAGCTTGCTTGACTGGTGCCTGAAGCCGTCCCTGTTTGTAGTGCATAAAGGTAAGATCCAAACAATCCTAAAACATGACAGTAGCCTGCCTGATCAGTGGATTTAAGCAGCCAGTTTTAAGATGTTTTGCAACCAATTACTAGATATGTTTAGTTTTTGTTATTAATCTTAGATAACTATATTTTATTACATTAATGGTAACATACAATAACTGTCATCACATCAAATCTGCTCTAAGATAATTGGGCAATTGGGAATCTTAATTTAAAAACTCTACTCTATTAAGTGAATGCTCAAATGCTCTTGAAATTTTCCATTGTAACACATCTTGATGGTAATTCATACTAAGCAATTTTCTTCAATCCATTCTCAAGCCTAAACTAAAGTTTTTATAATGATGCACTTGTTCTGTGTAACTGCCTTTCACTCAGACACTTAAGAATGTCAATCTGCTAATGTTCATTTTTCATCAGTTTCTGTTTTCTCTATTATTCCTAATTACCTACAATATTCCCTTTCATGCAGTTCAGTATATAAGTTTTCTCTCTGTTCTCCTTTTAATGCACAAAGGATTCTTGAGCAGAACACCCATTAATCACCCTGTGTATTGATGAGAGAATAGAATCTTAAAATAGACTGCTGTATAGGAAAGAGTTATACTAAGAAATCTGTGTCAAAGCAGGGAAGCAAAAGGAGGAAAAACATTTGCAAGTGTCACTGTGCCTCAGTGGGTCACAGCTGAAGATGCCAAATTCAGGACAGACTGCTGAGAAATGGGACAGACTCACCGCAAACTGGTGCTTATTTTATCATTAGATTATATCAGTCCAGTAACAAAAGTGAACTTCTGTATCACCGCACTTGTTAACAAGAGGTCAAAAATGTGGTCTCCATAGGCATTCCAGCCCTTGACTCACCACCCAGCCACTAGACTTTATGATGAGTGGTTACTGAAAACCAATTTCGTCAGATATAGGGTCCTTCCAATCCCAAGGGATCAGCCACTTAGCCAGGTCAATATATAACTCAGATCTTACCCAAAATCACACTGATGCCAATCTTTTGTAACTAAAATCTAAAGGTTTAATAATATAAAAAAGGATGAAAAGAAGAGAATTATTGAATGGTTAAATAATCATATACATACACGTGATTTTCAGCCTTCATAGATCAGGATCACAGCAGTAATGGAATAAACTGATAGCCTGCAAAAGTCTCTCTGGAATCACCCAAAGCAGATTGTTTAGAACTTGTTAGTAATTCAGTTCAGAGGAATGAAGACAAAATGGAGATGTTTCAGGGGTCTTTTATATCCTCTGCTATGTGCATGGAATGTTACTGTCCCAAACAAAACTCACAGCCCCTATTTGTGGAAAGTTACTGGCCCAAGATGGAGTCCAGGGTCTCATGAACATATCACATGTCCTTACATGGTTTGCTGATTCACAGGGCATGGCACCTCGGTGTCTGAGACATTCTCAGGGAGAGCTATCTGGGTGGGATGAGTTTCTTCTATGGCCCATTGTTAGAGTGAAGTGTCCTTAGTGGGACATCAACACATAGCTGTCTAGCCCTGATGTAAACCTATTTGTAAGGTGTCACCCAGGAACAAGCACATCTGAGATACAAAGCCAATATTCATTAATTTAGTACAAAGATGATACATGGATTTAACTAGGATAATCATATTTGATAGATTGTAACTTTTCCATTGACACCTTACATGATATACTTTGTATAAGAGTTGTTGCAATTATATAATAGCAGTAGCAGCAATGATACAAATGGTCATTTTCAATCATAAAACATCACAGCAAGTCAAACAAATGCCTAGTATTAGATCCCATGTCGCAATGTCCTTGGATGAAAGATCTTAGTCAAAGTGCGTGGAGCCCTCCCAATTTATCAATAAAGGATTAGTTAGCTGATACAAAACTTGGTTGTGGGTTACATCTGGAAATACCATTAACATGAGCACAAGATCTAACTGAATCTGTAAATCTGATTTCTTACTCTCTCCTCTCCCACTCCCCAAATCTAAAAGGGAAAAAAAACATGATCCATCCAGCCTTCTGCTCAAATCTTTACATTTCGTTGTTGCCTCACATCACACTGATCAAATATTCAAGGCTGGGTCAAAATTAAAGGTTTTAGATCCTTTTGTTTAGCAATATTCCCATCTTTAGTTCCAGTGTGCTAATGTATAGAATTAACTGTTGTATTCATGCAATGACTCCAAGTAGCATGTAGATTGTTGGGAGGTTTCATTTGCACAATAAAAGGCTTTGTACCTCAAACTCTATTCCACTTTGTGCATGTGTACTTACCTATATGATGCAATGAAATCTGCATGTGCAATTGAAAACTTCTACTTTGAAGATATTAGCACAAAAGTTTGTGCATGTGTCACAGCCCTCTCTGATCATCAGCCGGGATTGAAGCTGGAACCATCAGTGCTAAAACATGGGTCTCTGCCACTTGAGCTAAAAAAATTACCACTGCTACCAACTAATGTAGTTAACTCTTAGCCTCTTATGCTGACTAGCCACTGGAGGAAAGATACAACACACCTGCATGGTTACAAACACGGACAAAATTGATGCTTGGTTTTGAAACCACATTGTGACGCTATGATCTATCTTCCCTCACAATAAATTATGATAATTGCTAGGAGAAAGTTCATGGGCAAAATAATGAAAGTGAGAGGGAATATATTTAATAATGCTCCCTTTCCAAGTTTAATAAGACACTCAGTTGCCTGTTCATTACAACCTAACAAGCAGAGAAATTAAAATACAGAAATAATTTGTCTATAAAAACAGAAGCCACAAAGGCCTTAAACATCATTGTCTGTTCAAAATGATTTCAGAAGAATTTATGGGGACTTATGTGAAGAATGAGATATATTAGGTGACCAGAGTCCTCATTTTATAGGGAGAGTCCCGATATTTGGGGCTTTGTCTTCTATAGGCTATTACCCCCCCCCATACCTCCTGTCCCAATTTTTCAGACTTGCTATCTGGTCACCCTAGATATATTTAAGCATTGGGAATGTTGGGTGGGAAGTGAAACTAGACATTTAGAAAAGTAGGGACCCATTGGTCCTATAAACAGCAGAACAAATATCACAGTGATAGACTGTAATATAAGCTTTGTTTAGTCTTTTCCCATGGGACTGCGAAAATACAGCTCCTCCTCCATTCCCCTCTTACCTACCCATATTCAGATACACGTTCCATGCCTCCCAACTCATCCATAAATGTTGTTCTGTCTTACAATACAACCATAACTAAATGAGGAAAATAATACAGTTAGTCAGCCTGTTTTCCAAATGGGCAAGAAAAATAGCAAAGCCTAATGGAGCTCTTCAGCCATTACTCTTGTACTGTAATTTCCAGACAGCGGGAAAAAAATCAGACAATCATCACATCAGATGCTGAAAATTAGTTACTTCAGAGTCATTATTTAAGTTGGTGGTTAAACTAAACCTACTTACATGAGCTTAGGTTGTATAATTTGGGGTGCCTGCTACAATTAGGTGGGGCTCTGGAATAATTTTCTCCTTCTGAGATTGTCAAGCCTGCAGCTGTGCAGCAGGATGTGGCAATTTACCAGCAGGATGAAACACTTTCTATAAGCTACAACACCTATAAAATCTGAAATGTGTATTGTAGTTTTAAGTGTCAGGGCATGTAATTGATGAATATTGATGAAGATTCGTTCACAAGTAGGCCTTCAAATGTGCTTGTTAAAAGAATTTCCTCATCACCTATTGTCCCTTTGAGATAATTGTGCATGCTGTTTTTTCCAACACTAGTTACCATTCATGTTCAGTTGATTCCATTTGAGTTTTTAAATGTTATGTTTAAATGGCATTGCACACCACTCATTAGAAGTCACCAAGGTTTTTCCCTCATATTAGCATGCAGAACTTCCAGATGAAGCCAGTAGCATGTTCACATTTTAAGGCAGAACTAATCCATATATCATTATATGTAGCTATAGCAGGAACAGCAGTACCTTTGTGGAAAACTTTCCTATTTTTGATTTTTTAAAATGTAAATCATGTTACAGTCCAAGAATTGAAGCATGTTTGACTATTGATTGCAATAATCAAGGCCCGAAACCCATTTTCCTTCTTCTGAGTGCAGTGTAAATGAACAAACCAAATCCTGAAGTCTTTACACCAAAAATCAATGGCAGTTTTGCCTGTGATAACCTAATAAGAACTTCAAATATTTAGTCCAAGATAAATAAAAATTAAATAGCTGCCAAAGATTGAAGCAGCAAACACAATTTGATTGCACAAAAGGAAATTAGGGTGGCAGAATTGTCTGCCTGACCACTTCCTACAGAGATACAATGCAAACTCTGAGAAGAGTAGAGACATTAATATTGGTAGACCATGTGCAAAAACACTGCAGTCAGTTGATTGCTTTGAGTCTCTGGCCTGGTCTACACTGGAGGGGGATCGATCTAAGTTACGCAACTTCAGCTACGTGAATAACATATCTGAAGTCGATGTACTTAGATCTACTTACTGTGGTGTCTTCCCTGTGGTAGGTCGACAGCTAATGCTTCCCTGTTGACTCCATGTATGCATCTCGCTCCAGTGGAGTACCAGAGTCGACAGGAGAGTGCGCGGCGGTCGATTAGACAAGATAAGAGTGCGCGTCTTCACTAGACAAGATAAATCAACCTCTGCTGGATCTATTGCTCCGGAGGTAAGTGTAGACATTGCCAGTCTGTTGCCATTCACAGCAGGGACTAATCAAATCTGTTTGCACTGGGTATGTTAGAAGTAGGTATGTTTAAAAATACAGTCTGTTGATTTATCCTGACTTTGTGTCCCTTGCCTCACTTTAGCAGAGCCCCGAGACAGAAATCAGTTTGAACAAATTTGTCAACCAGTCCAGCCAAAAGTTCATCTCACACACATCAAAGCAAAACTCATATTCACAATAAGATCATGTTGATATCGGATGCAAAGCTTAGTTTTTGGGCATCTGTTTATTTCTATGCTTACTCTTCATCATGATCCCAATGGACTCAAACAAGGAACATACCAAACAAATGGCAGCTAATCTGTACATATAAAACGGGCCTGTACACAAGCGGAGGGAAATGTTTATGTGCATCTCTAGCTTGCATGCCAGAAATGTCACCTCTGAATAGATTTTCTCCATGGTCTTCCTTAGCCCTCAGTCTCTAATGTAGATTATAAAACATTCAGTGCTACCAAACAGAATTTGTAACTCTTTTTGGGGTCACATGTAACTTGTCTTCATATTTGGCTCTCCATCAGCTATGCTACAACTCATTTACTCTCACCATAATCCTGTGTTGCTGAAACACTTGCTTTGAGAAACAAACTTGAAATTACAACTATGTCATTACTTCTTTCATTTCATATGAAAATATTGGAGCATTACTATCAGAAACTAAGGTTCCATTTCTCAAGTGCTATTTAAAAGGAAGATTACTTGACATAAGCAGCTTCTGCCTATCTCTTTACATTCAATTCTCTCTTCTTGTAGACACATATCTATGGACATATCACATACTTATGGGATATTAACCATTTAATTAAGGGAAAATAAGTTCACCAACAATCCCTTCATGTGTTTAAGTGGGGATTTCTGTAACCTTATTTTTGTAAATTGCTCCTTCTAAAGTTGAATTTACAGTAAGTGGAAGGATTTCTGGTACCGAAATAGGGCGAGAAAGTTTTAATCTAAGATATTCCTCCTACTACCTTTCTTTTCTTCTTATTCCACAGGAACTTTAATCAATTCTCACTCTATCTTTTCCTACTTCCAGCTTCCACCACTAACAGCATGTCACCAATAAGTCTCAAACATCCATTTATCTTTCTGAGCGCCTCTCTGTCTCTCTCCAGTTTCCGTATCTGAAAGTTAAGATTTGTAATCATTAAACATCCATCACAGGTAACATTTTCTGCCACATGCTCACAGATAAATATGAACACATAAGCCAATATACAGAATGTCTTATTGTGATGCTGGCAGATGAGATGCCAGCTCATGCCAAGGCCCCAGGTATCCCTGAACACTGATAAATGCATAGCTGGATCTGGCTTATCTGTGTGTTAGTATAGTTAAAATAGATATTAGACTTGTAACAATGTGTTTAGCATTTAGACTTTATGAAATGCCTGTAGGATGCTGCATGTATTAATCCTACTTATAATATCTGTATCCCATGTTATAAGGTAATATTTATATGTTTGCTCTGTAATTATAAAAATGTTTGCTAAGTCTGTAAATCTCCCACAGACAGTGGAGCATTACCAAGTGTCAAACATTCATTCACCATAAGAGGTGTTATCTCCTGCCCACCAGGAAGAACTATTGAGTCCAAATGGGCCCTTCTGGAATAAAGACTTTGTTGATTTCTTCCCTCATCGCCCTGAAGGAGGTATGTGCCTAAGCCCTCACCTCGTCACAGCTTGAATGTTGGGGACGGGAATAAAAATGCCTGTTATGGAGAATTTATTACTCCTTTGCTGCTTGGACTCTGAGGAAAGGTTTACACAGTAAAGAAAACTCCGAGGCTGGCCCATGCCAGTCGACTCGGGCTCACAGGGCTTGGGCTGCAGGGCTACTTCATTGCAGTGTAGACTTTCAGACTCGGGCTGGAGCCTAGTCTTAGGACATGCGGGGTGGGAGGGTCGAGAGTGCAGGCTCCAGCCAAGCCTGGAAATCTACACAGCAATGAAACAGCCCTGCAGCCTAAGTCCCATGAGCCTGAGTCAGCTGGCATGGACCAACCATGGGTTTTTCTTTGCTGTGTAGACATACCCTGAGGGGCAAGGATTTCTAAGCAAGGAGTTCCCAACTGTTTAGCTTGGGTTAGCCCTAAAAGACATATAAAGTTTGCTTATTATAGAAGTTTCTATTATAATCTGGAATTTAAGATTGTAACTCATTTGTGTTTGTATGTTACCTGCTTGAACCTTGTAAATAACATTCTTATTTCTTTTTCCTAGTTAATAAACCGTTAGTTAGTTTGTTACACGATTGGCTGCAAATGTTGCCCTTGGTGACAGACCTAGGTGCAATTGACCTAGGGTATGTGACTTGTCCTTTGGGACTGGGAGTAATCTGAATATTTTTCAAAAAGCATCCGAAGAAGTGGGCTGTAGTCCACGAAAGCTTATGCTCTAATAAATTTGTTAGTCTCTAAGGTGCCACAAGTACTCCTGTTCTTCTTTTTGCGGATACAGACTAACACGGCTGCTACTCTGAAACCTGAATATTTTTTTATTTTTGGTATAAGGGACCATCTATCACAGAGTCAAGCTTGCTTGGGTGGCAAGATAGATCAGAATGCCCAAGGAGACTGTCTGTGACTCCCTCTTAAGGCTTTTATAGCTCCTTGTTACTTGGTTGGTGAAATCTAAATATAGAACTCACAACCAGTTTGGGGTTTGTGCCCTGCTTCTTAACAGTCTGCCTTCGGGTAGGTATTCTCACTCATGAGCCACTCCAGATAGTGTGACATTGGGTGTAGTCTTGGCAGCATTCACATGCCACAGGTCAGTTGGATTTATAGATAATAACCCAGCGCTGTTAAAAGTTTAAACTTGATATTGAGAGTTTTTAAAGGTTAAAGAATAAATACAATGAGTAGACCACAGTCATATGATGGTTTTGTGACAAAAGACCTTAAAAAGTTATGTAAGGAGAGGGGAATATCTCATAAAAAAATAAAGCCCCAGATGAGGAACCGAGACCTTTGCTCATAAGTTTTGATCAGGAACCCTTCTGCCCCAGACACTGCAGGGGAACTGGCCTGATGGCAGTACCGGGCAGCCCAGGATGAACACGAGCATGAGAGAATTGTAAATAAGGAGTTGTGAATAAGGAGACTGAAGCAACCCAAGCAGCCATCAAAGCCAATGCGGAGGCTGAAGAGAGATCCCACCAAAGATGCATGGGACATTTAGCAGCAGTCAAAGCCAATTCTGAAACTGAGGAGAATGCTCACCAAAGACTCATGTAACAACTGGAAGCGGGAGAAAGAACTCACACTTTTCAGCTCAAAGTACTGGAGGAGCACAAGGACTTTCCCAAGCCAGTGAGTACATTTCCCCACAGCACCAGGGAGCAGGAGAAAGTCTGCCCTGAGATTGGTATTTTCACTCATGAGCCAGTCCAGACACCCTGATATTTATATCAAAAGCTTATTTAATTGAAAACAAGATACCTTAAAATCCCTCACTTATGTAGCCAATGAGTTTAGTTTATTATCCATTTATTCTGTGATGTTATGATTAAATAACATATGTCATATATAAGCACTGTATGTTAAATAAAGTTAAGTTGTAGGATTAAAGAAGTATAAGATTGATCAGTATTTAAAGGGAATCATGTATTAGATATCTGAGTAAGAAAGGCTGAAATGCAAAACCTGTAGACTGAGGCCTTCAAGATTTTAGCTTAGGTATTTTAGGCATTGGTGATAAAGAATGCTGTCATAAGTAAATGACCGAAGAATAACCTGATGCCCTAAGATTATGGAAAAAGAGGTACTAAGTGGTAATATTGTGAAAAAATAGCTAGAAGATTCATTTTAAATCATAAAAATGCTGTAGAGGTACATCTGTCTTCAACACGTTTCTTTAACCACATACTACAGTTTGGGCATCAATACTAATGAAAATAAAGAGAACCTACACAACCTTTAGAAATTGGGGTCCCTTATGTTTCTAGGGAACATCAGCCCAATAAGGAAAAGAGGGTTGACACTTTCATGTACATGCACAGAATGTAATTATAGGCAGAATCACATTATAAAAAGGGGGTGCCCAGAAGTGGAAAAATTGGGCTTCCTATGGGAGAACTCCAGCAGGAACCATCCCTTTCCTGAAGATCAATCCATGAGAGAGCCATCAGACCCTAATATTATCTAAGAGGATGGGAGTATGTCTGTAGTTATAACTGGTGCGTGTATATATTTAGGGGTTGTATATGCTGTGACATTCATCACTTTGTTGGTAACAAGTTTTGGCATTTTAAGAGTATTAAACTTCACCTTTAGCAAGCAATACATAGATTATTATTAAAATAAATATAAATGTGGGCATGATCAAGCCAATGGCTTCATGGCAGTATAGTGTCCTATCACATATGTAGGATCTTAATTCGCAAGGATCCAAAATGCTGTACAGACAGTATGCACAGTTATCGCTTCATCCAGCACAGAAATACAGCAACTTTGGGGTGAAACATGGTATCCATTCTGCATCAATACTATTATGTAAACTGTGTTTCAGGAGTCCAGGGAGCTTACTCCATCCAGCAGACAAAACAGGAATGGAATGAAACCATCCTGATACCTGCAAAATAAATAAATAAATAAATTGCGTAATGTTTAAACCACGTCAATGGCTTGTGTTTTATTTCTCAATCAAAAGAAAGTAGTTCAGCATCACCAGCTTCATGCTTAGTTCAGTACTGAGTAACCGGTAACAACATGCCTGCCACAACATATAGTTTTAAAAATGATATAAGATAAATGTGTCTAAACATCATGGGGCCATTGACTAGCCCAACACAACTATGTAACCTTGGTTTTCTTTGGAAGTTAAACTACTTGGCTTCTGAGACCGGACAAGAGGCTAGCCCAAGGTGGTATGCTTATATCACATCACACATTCTCACACTGCAATCTTGATGCATGGTAAGTAGCAACCTTTGCATCTTAACTTGGGCTATTGGGTGGTTAGGAACATCTTGAAGGTGATGTGCATAGAACTGGGGGGAGGATACCTACCACACCATTCTTTGGCAATTAGTGGCTAATCCACAGAGTTACAGATTTTTCTGATTTAAAAAAGTGAAATATTCCCTTCCAGATGGAAATTAAGACCATAATGGGGACATTTTGCTAACTAGCAAGTTGATAGAAAGAAGAATGAGGGAAAATGTGGGACAGACTTGAAGCCTGGTATGATACTGCAAGGGAAAATTCCATTGGCTTTCTGGATAAACTTAACGGTTAGAACACAGCAAAACAATACAACTAAATAAAAATAAGCAAGAACAAGACTAACTATTGTGTCAATTTCTAAGTTAATGAAATATGAAGGAAAAGCTATAACTACATGCACAATAGAATACCAGCCTCTTTATAGATCTGCAGTATAATAATAAACAACAGTCTAAGATTAGCCTGAGATATTCAATACTTTATCATTAGTCTGTTTTATCCTGTCTGTATCTATGCATAAGATCTATTACTGTTTTGCACATTTTATCAAGTGCGTATTACTGTAGGCAGTTTTAATATCACCAGTGTGATAGCATATTTTGATAACTTAGTATTCATTATTTGGCAGTGTTAATTAAAAAGCAATCTAACCAAATCCTAAAGGCTGGTTGTCATCATAGTATGCATGTAAACAGAAGATCAGTAACAGATGAAAAGGAGATCATTAATATATGTTACAAAGAGGATAGAATAGATACTTAAGGAATTGTATTATTGACTGGAGCTAATTTAAAAGCAGATGGAGCTCACCTATGACTGCAAATTGTTGGCTTCTTTTTAAATAAAACTGCAATGAGCAATGGGGAAAGTCTCCAATGTCTGAAGCAGAATTGTGATTGACTATCAAAAAAACCTTACTTTTTTTTTTTAAACACAATACTACAGCTGTACACTTCAGGCCTTCTTTATAGACTGCACAGATTAAAAGAGATAATTTCATTCTGCATGAATAGGGATGTGATTCTAGGTACCTATATGAAGCAGAATGGAGGAGTTGGTATTATGGGATAAACTCAAAAATGTAGAGAGGCTGAGAGCTACATCTGCATTTTAACACATAAATCAATTCTGCAAACAGAGGGCCTGATTTTTCTCCCTCACTGTTTTTACACCAGTGTAGCTCCATGAACCTCTGTGGAGTTACTTCTAATTTACAAACAGAATTGGAAAAATATCAAGAAGCTATTTTTATGTATGGATCTCAACTTCTGCTTTTTGAAGGTGTACCTCTTCTTGTTCTACAGCTATATTGTCTCTGTGTAGTGATGTAAATATTCAGAGCAAAGACTGAGTAGTTTCAGTGAAGTTTTATTCACACCTGGAACCCAAAGTGATAATCAAGGGGTGCATTCCTTATGATTTTAAAAACAACAACAACAAATTCACATGGACCACTTTGAAGCAAAATATTCCAAGTTTTACATAGATGTTTGATGGCATTATTCTATCAGCCATATTGACTAATGTGTTTGAACATCTTGACTGAAAGTGAATAAAAAAAAAAAGATTTCTTAAGATAGGGTAGGCCTTGTGGTCTCCATGTTGCATGTCTCTCTTTGGTTTTTATATAGAGCAAAATCCTCCCCAATGTAGACAGCTTGGATGAGCACTCTGCATCCCTTAAGTGGTGTCCATTATACATCAATCCTGTGGCACTGGCAAACCACACAACCAGCAGTCAGAAGCTGTGCAGTATAGGGGATTATGTAGGCTGGAATTGTGGCCTTCTGAGGACTGTGTGGTAACCTAGCACCTTTGTCCTGGATGGAAGGGAGAATTTCACCTCCCCAGCCTCTGCACATGTAAAGCCCAGATCCTTAAGCTCTGTGTGTGTGTGTAGTGAACAAGGCCCATAACAAGGCCCATGGTTTAGGAATCCAGATGCCTCTCCTAGATTCATCTACTGTATGAATCTGCTAGTGTTGCAGACTCTAGCAAGCAATCTTATTACTGGTTGCAGTGATGATGACATGAATTAAGTATGTCAGCAAGATATTACAATTCTGAAGCTGTAAAAAGACAGGAAGTAGCCTTTTGCCTGGAACTCAGTTCTTTTCAATGAAATTCACCTTGCACTGGAACAATTTGAAGGCTTCAGGACTGCAGCATCAGAATTAGCTCTTCTAAGTCAGCTTGTCTACTTTTGTTGATTACTCTCCCTTTTATTAATATGTAATCTACTAGAGTTTGAGTACCAAAGGAACACTAAGTTCACAGTTGTAGCCTAAAGGATGGTTTAGGTTAAGAAATAAGTAGATGTTAGGCAACTTAGGTCCAAAACCTGAGTGTAGCAGAGTATGGGAAATTGAAGTTGCTACTGTGAGAAAACTTACATATAAGTTGGAGACAGTAAGAGTTAGCAAGGACACGACCCAGCATTATGTTACCATTATGTTTTGGTTATAATTGCTTTAAGCAAGGTTTTTATAAGTGTTTTTGAAAATTGTGAATGTTTTATTAAAATACTATCTAGGTTGATTGTGTGGGAGGGACATTGGTGCAGATGTTAATTTAAATGATACATAATGTAAAGAGCCAATAAGAAGGTGGCAGAAATATAATTACAGTAAAGGCCGGTTTAAAATGTTAATTAGTATTATAATGGAATATAAAAGGTGAAGAGCTCCAATTAACATCCAAAGAGTACCGTTAGTTCCTAGGATTGTAAGGCTGTACTTCACTGTTGTCAGTGGACTGATCACCTATTAATTAATACACCATTCATCTTTGAGGATGAGTATAACAGTAACATTTGTGTAAATAGTAATTGCATACCTGTTTGTTTAGCTAATCATTTTTCTTTTAATAAAGTTTGGTTGTATCATTCGAAGTGTTGTCTAGTGGCCCTCTACTAAATAAATTATCTGTAACGAACCTAGAGGCTCAAACCTGAAAACTAAGTTGGGTTTATTGCACCCTTATCTTTAACAATGTAATATTAATGGGGACTATTTCAACATAAAGTTTACAAACTTTACATACTCCTACAGAAACTGAGTTGATGCTTGTATTTTGTAGTATGCAATCTTCAACTTTCTCAGAACAGAGACACATTCATCCATTAGTTATACAATAGTCAAGCTTATTTATAAGCCTTGGCCTACTTGCAGTATGTTATATTAAGGCTTTAATTATACAGAAGATAAAGTGCTCAGCAATATTGCCACCCTGAAGTGGTTTTCTTCTTTGATTTTGCTGACCTTACTTAGAATCATCTTTGTTCTTGCTCCCATATAATCTGTGAAATACTAAACGCCACAAAAGATTATTTCCTGAAGAAGGGTAACCCATTGTTTTTCTTTCAGCTTCTTAGAAGATACCCCACACACGTATTAAAAAAAATCCAAAGGACAATTTTAAAAATATATTTTTAACTCCCCATTCCACTAATGGATTGATGAAGACTTTCATCTAGTGCTGCAACCACTTTACTTATGTGTTTGTTTGAAAACATTTGGGGGAGAAATAATAATATGGTTCACACATTAGGGACTACTAATCTATAAACACCCAGGATGAAACTTCCCTAGAAAGAGTTGAAGATGCCATGCAGTAACAGCACCCAGAAATGCATTAAGGCTACTGCCTGGATTTAAGCACCTTTTTCCGTCTGGCTGTTAAAGCTCTGAGGTTCCTCTGTGTTGCAGAGCAGCTGCAAAAAAAGGAGACTAGATGTCCAGTTCATCTTTCCGGGATGGTCTAAGTGGGCAGCCTTGATCGAGGGGTTTCCCACACATAAAATACAAGGACTGGGGACAGAAGATGGAACTGTGTGTTAAGCAGTGAGTTTGGGACTGAGGCACATTGTAGCTATTTATGGGGATAGGAAAGTGGTGTTTGACCCAAGGTTTCTGCAACAGGGAGTTGACTGTGTGCACTCTATGACCACCCATGTGCCAGTGACCAAGACTTGTAACATTTTGTAAACAACTTATATTAAGAAGATACTTTACTCTTGGTCACCAATTTCTGCTGCAGATATGAAACTGACCTGGAAAGTCCTGAATTCTGCTACCTTTTGCTATCTTGATTATCACTACAAAAGCAACTCCCACCTTTTCATGTTCTCTGTATGTGTATATATATCTCCTTACTATATGTTCCATTCTATGCATCCGATGAAGTGGGCTGTAGCCCATGAAAGCTTATGCTCAAATAAATGTGTTAGTCTCTAAGGTGCCACAAGTACTCCTGTTCTTTTGGGAAAAGGGGCAACAATAATTATCTCTTACTTTGCATATTGCAGTGGCAAAACACATTCATGACTATGCCGATAAAGAGCTGCTATTAACTCATCTCAGCACTAATTAATTTTGTATAACAGTATATTACTATAACAGCATAAACAACAGATCTCTGCCAGCCATCTCATCGTAAATTAGCAAGTAAGAACTGCATTTAGTGCCAGTTCAAGTTATATGATGACACACCGCATCCACCATAAATCTTAAAAGTAAGGAAAATTAAGAGGACAGACTTGTACATTACTTTCCGTGTTCATATTGCCTACAGTGCTGTTGATGACACACTCCAGTGCTCTTAATGTTTTCACTTCCATTGCTAACAGATGTCAAAAAGCAACACAAACCCAACTTCTTCAAACTTACACTTAACTCAAAGGCTTAACAGTTTTGAGTTCAGTGTGATGCAGTGGCTAAGACTGAGTTTCGTCATGCTATGGGTTTTGGGCCTGCAGTGACCTTGCATAAGATCTGCTAATTTAACTAAAAAATGGGGGAAGGTTCTGCCTTAACTGTCTTCTAGGTTGGGGGTTCATGACCTTACTCACTCATGAGGGTAATGAATGACATGGGAATTTAAAACAGCAGTTGGAAGAGGTGAGATTTGAACTCCTGATCTTTTTCCCCCAGCTTAGAGACTGGACTACCAAGTTCCAGCTATTGGGGTGGGGTAAAGGAGGGTGATAGGAAGTGTTAGAGCTTGTCTACACAGCAAATTAGCGTGCAGCAAGCCAGGGTATGCACTAAAAGTTCCATAGTGTGCTTTGATATACTGCTGTTTCAATTCTATATCATTTCAAATGGAAGCATGTCACAATACACTATAGATTTTTTAGTGCACAGCAGCAGGGTCCACATGGCTAGTGAGTACACAACAGGCTAGTGAGTTGTATATAAATTCACACCCTGGCTTGCTGTACTCTAACTCAGTGTGTAGATAAATCCTTGCACCCAGGATCAGCAGAACTGAAGTTGGAGGTCCCCTGTTCCCTGAAGGGACTGTTATTGATGTAATGCAAGTTAGGCTAGAAGCAACTCAGCCACATGGACAGGAGTGAACAGGGTTTAATAAAATTCCACTTGTTTAACTCAATTTGCATTCAGGTTCACTCTTGGCAAATGAAACAGCCCTGAGCCTTTCTCTTGGGTTTTAGTCTCTACCAGAAGTAAGTTGTGGCATTTGCACTGCAGTAGATTCATCTTCAAATTAAAATTTAGCAGATTTGTCTTCATGCACATATTTTCTGTTATGGCAAAAAAGTTATAAAATGCCCAAAAGAAAAGTCCCACAGTGCTTTAGATTTCTTACCAGTGGGGAAAAGAGGGAAAATCATCAAAAGGGGTGATTTTAAAATTTAGTCTTTTTGTATCAATACATTTTTCATCTAAACACCATGAAAATTTCAAATAGTATGCAAAGTTATAGTCTATATTTTGGTATTTCACATTTCAATGAGATTTTTTACAATTTAAAGGTTTAAAGTGCCTGTTAAAATTCAACTGTGTAATAAAATCATAATTATGGTGCAGCAGTAACTGTACCATAATACAGAGGATAATGTGGTGTCTGATCCTTTTTAAAGGTTAATAATATTTGTATTGATGGCCAATTGATCTGACTGTGATGAGGTTCTATCCCAGAATCAGAGTACCTAGAGTTAAAACCAATTAGTTCAATATGTCATCGGGAGCATCAGGGTCTATGACAAGGACACTCACAATGAGGGCAAAGCAAAGCCTTAGATATCTTTATTAGAATAATGAACAGAAAAGCTCCAAGCCACATCAAAATGTAAGAGTAATACAGCATTGGGACTACCTGTGGTTTCATTCTTTGCATAAGCCTTAGATCTGCATACTCACACACTTCCTTGAGGACCTGGTGGTAAGAATAAAGGACAAGCTCTCTTTCTCTGGCATGCCAATGATTCCGATAGTCCAGGTTCCTCCATGAATTGACAGGTTAGATGGTAGAAAGTGCACAGCAAAAGTCTACCTCTACATAGTGGTCTGCTTTATTATAGGGCCGAAGCCAATGTCCAACCCACCATGCCCAAATATAACTTCCTCACCCACATAATGTTGAGATGTACTTATTCTATAGGGTTAATGTATTGATATATGTTAATGCACTTTCAGCTCATTATCATATCCATCACATCTTGTTCCTTGTGGTGACTGTTTACCATTATATTCCAATTCTTGCAATGAGCAAGCCCAACGTTCCCCAAAAATCTATGGGAGTAATTATCATACCATTTATCTATACCAAAAAGTTATAGGCCTACTATACTTGACTATACTTATGGTAACTTACTTAAGCTAAATATCTTACAGGATACAACCTGTAGGTTCCTTGAGTTACAACTGAATATAACAAAGACAAGCAGGAAAGCTAACCCTATGGGCTACAGTTGTCATTGCCAAGTACTTCTTGATGTCACCCTTAACAATGCCAGTTCATAGATTTAAGTTAAAGGGAAAGCAGCTGGAATCTAGGCACTGTCACTATAGCATTGCAGGATGCTGTAAGGGCAAGATGCTGGATATCTTGTAAGGAGTATGGTTAGATTCTTGCTCAAGAAAATACTCAGTGTTAGCAACCTCACTACATTTCTAGTCTCTCAATCCTTCTATTTTTAGTGAATGTTCTTTAAAAAAACATTAAAAAATATAAAAAAACACCAACACACACACACACTCCTCCAGTTTCCTTGGGTATGGCATGGAACATTTGGCCAATACCAAGTCTGTCTGCTTGTTTTGCTTCATCTTGTCCCAAGCTTTGACATAATAGAACACAAGGTGACATTGATTTATCAATTGGCCCAGGTAAGGATGAATGGGGCACCTTACAGGGACTCCAGTCATTTCAGAGAGTGAAGATGGGCAATACTCATGTTGTTATCCCTCTTATTTTAAATACATGTGAGACAATTGGGGAAACTTGTGAGATTTGTAGGTCCAGTACCAACAGAACATTGCTACATTTTTATTCAGTCATCATTAAAAAGGTTAATAGTGACCAGATAGTTAACACAAGGAGGAAAAAACATAAGCCAAAATAGGGAAAGAAACACATCTAACTTATCTAAATATTCTTCAACCTATTAAGTTTGCATGTCCTGTAAAATTCATCTTAGGGTACTTACGGAACTAGCTGAAGCAATCTTGGAACAGTTCGCGATTATCTTTGAAAACTCATGGAGGATGCGTGAAGTCCCAAGGGACTGGAGAAAGGCAAACATGGTGCCTATCTTTTAAAAAGGGAACCTAAAGGACTCATGGAATTATAGACCAAATCAGCCTATCTTCAAGACCTGGAAAGACACTGGCACAAATCAATTTGTATGCACTTAGTGGATAATAGAGTATAAGGAATGCCCAGAATGGATTTGCCAAGAACAAATCATCCCAAATCAACTCAATTTCCTTCTTTGACAGGTTTACTGGCCTAGTGGATGGGATGGGAGGGGGAAGCAGTAGACTGATATATTTTGATTTTTAGTAACCCTTTTGACCCATCCCACAGGACGTTCTCATAATCAAACTAGGGAAACGTAGTCTAGATGAAATGACTATAAGGTGGGCAAAGAACTGGTTGAAAAACTCTACTGAAAGAGTAGTATCAATGAAT
Organism: Trachemys scripta elegans; assembly: GCF_013100865.1. Taxonomy (NCBI): domain Eukaryota; kingdom Metazoa; phylum Chordata; order Testudines; family Emydidae; genus Trachemys; species Trachemys scripta. Next base: position 61,289,867 of record NC_048302.1, on the reverse strand, counting down.
CTCTGTCAAACTGAAGGAGAGGGGCCATATCTATTGGGGTTCCATAGGAGTCGATCAACATTTTCATAAATGACTTGGATAATGGAATGGAGAGTATGCTTATAAAATTTGCAGAAGACCCCAAGCAGTGAAGGATTTCTGGTGCTTTGGAAGACAGGATTAGAATTCGAAAAAACCTTGGCAAATTAGAGAATTGGTCTGAAATCAACAAGATGATATTCAATCAAGACAAGTGCAAAGTTCCACACCTCAAAAGGAAAAAAAAATAAATTTACAACTACAAAATGGGGAATAACTGGCTAGGTTGTAGAACTGCTGAAAATGATCTGGGGTTGATAATGAATCACAATTCAATAATGTGATACATTTGGAAAGAAGGCTCATTCCGAGATGCATTAACTGGAGTGTCATATGTAAGACATGGGAGGGAGTTAATTGTCCCACTCTATTCAACACTGGTGAGCTCTAAGCCGGAATACTGTGTCCAGCTCTGGGTGGTACACTTTAGGAAAGATGTGGATAAACTGGAGAGAGTCCAAAGGACAGCAACAAAAATCATAAAAGGTTTAGAAAACCTGACCTATGAGTAGGCTTGGCACAATCAGATTTTTATTTTTTATCATGTCAACAGGTAATAATGATGTTTATTTTTAAGCATTTTTATCAATTTAAATTTTCACAGTTGTATGAAATTATGGGCTTTAAGAATTTTTTTTAAGACTGTAAATATTTTTTCTTATTTTTCTAGATTTAAGTTTTCACAATTTTGGGCAATTAGGTGGCAGTCAGACAGTGGGAGGTGTCAGACAATAATTACTTAATGACAGTAGACATTGAGAGTCAAAAAGTAAAGTTTTAGAGTCATTAAAACACAAATGAATCACATGTTAAAATATACAAAGATCCATAAATTGAAATCTAATAAGTTAAGCAGCATTTTTTCTCACTTTGCCTATCTGTAAATTCAATAATTATTGATGGAAATATTTTTGGTGGTTTGTGCATATAGGGTGAAATAGATGTTTACTGACATTTACTGATAAAAATCTAATTCTTCGGTGCCTACGTAGAGGAAAGATTTAAAAAAATGGGTATGTTTAGTCTTGAAAAAGATGACTGGGGGGGCGGGGGGGGGCTAACCAGATATGTTTACGGCTGTTATGAAGAGGATCGTGATCAATTTTTCTCTATTTCCATTGAATATAGGATAAGAAATAACGGACTTAATCTGTAGCAAGGGAGATTTAAATTAAATATTAGGGGAAAAAATTAACTCTAAGAATAGTTTGGCATCAGAATAGGCTTCCAAGAGAGGCTGTGGAATCCTGATCCTTGGAAGTTTTTAAGAACAGCTTGGGCAAACACCTGTCAGGGGTGGTCTAGGTATACTTGGTCCTGCCTCAGCAAAGTGGGCTGGATTTAATGACATCTTGAGGTCCCTTCCAGACCTACATTTCTATGATTCTGTGATTATGATTTTTTTTAAAGAACCTCTATTTTCCCCAATGCCTGATTGAGATAGAATCCCTGATGAAAGCTAGCTGGCCTAAATTAAATCTAAATTAAACAGATGTGATGCTAGTTCACTGAAGAAACATCGAGGGAGATTGATGGAGGAAAATTCTACTCTGGGATAAGATGATAGCTTTCTTTGACAGAGTAACCAGCCTTGTGGATGGGGGGAAGCAGAATATGTGGCGTATCTTGACTTTAGGAAGGCTTTTGATACTGTCTCACATGACCTTCTCATAAACAAACTAGGGAAATACAACCTAGATGGTGCTACTAGAAGGTGGGGACATAACTGGTTGGAAAATTGTTCCCAGAGAGTAGTTATCAGTGGTTCACAGTCATGCTGGAAGGACATAATGAGTGTGGTCCTGCAGGGATCGGTTCTGGGTCCGGTTCTGTTGAGTATCTTCATCAATGATTTAGATAATGGCATAGAGAGTACACTTATAAAGTTTGCGGACGATACCAAGCTGGGAGGGGTTGCAAGTGCTTTGGAGGTTAGGATTAAAATTCAAAATGATCTGGACAAACTGGAGAAATGGTCTGAAGTAAATAGGATGAAATTCAATAAGGACAAATGCAAAGGACTTCACTTAGGAAGGAACAATCAGCTGCACACATACAAAATGGGAAATGACTGCCTAGGAAGGAGTACTGTGGAAAGGGATCTGGGGGTCATAGTGGATCACAAGCTAAATATGAATCAACAGTGTAACACTGTTGCAAAAAAAGCAAACATCATTCTGGGATGTATTAGCAGGAGTATTATAAGCAAGACATGAGAAGTAATTCTTTTGCTCTACTCCTTGCTGATTAGGCCTCAACTGGAATATTGTGTCCAGTTCCAGGCACCACATTTCAGGAAAGATGTTGACAAATTGGAGAAAGTCCAGAGAAGAGCAACAAAAATTATTAAAAGTCTAGAAAACATGACCGATGAGGGAAGATTGAAAAAAAATGGGTTTGTTGAGTCTGGAGAAGAGAAGACTGAGAGGGGACATGATAATAGTTTTCAAGTACATAAAAGGTTGTTACAAGGAGGAGGGAGAAAAATTGTTCTTCTTAACCTCTGAGGATAGGACAATACACAATGGGCTTAAATTGCAGCAAGGGCAGTTTATGTTGGACATTAGGAAAAACTTCCTAACTGTCAGAGTGGTTAAGCACTGGAATAAATTGCCTAAGGAGGTGGTGGAATCTCCATCATTGGGGATTTTTAAGAGCAGGTTGGACAAACACCTGTCAGGGATGTTCTAGATAATACTTAGTCCTGCCTTGAGTGCAGGGGACTGGACTTGATGACCTCTCGAGGTCTCTTCCAGTTCTATGATTCTATGAGACACGAGGGAATGGTTTCTTTTTGGGAAGCTAGGCATAGACTGGTTTGAAAATAAGGCTTAAAATAGGATGTTAGATTGTAGGTTAAATATGGAGTGGCTACTTCCACTAGATAATAAACAAAATCCTTGGGAGAATATGAAAGTACAGTACAATATAAAGCCTGGCCAAGGTTTCATCTATAAAAATAGACAAAATGACGAATGTATGATTATTCTGGAAGCACAGTAGCACTGAAAGCAAGACAGTATTAACACAGAAAATCAAGAGCAAAGGCTGGTTTCATTAATCTAGGTGAATTTAATGAAAATTCTGTCCTACAAATTCATAGCTTTCAACCCATTTCCATTTCAATACTTAATAATAAAAGTACCATGTTAAGGGGCTGTATGAGATGTAAATAAAACATGAGTTGAGACTGCAACTTGTTACAATGGGCCAGATTCTGGGCTCTGATAATACTAATGCAAAGCAGCCTTAAAACAATCCCTAGGTGACACAGAGCTGCTAGGCAAGTTCTACACGTCTCTGTTTTAGCCCTCACAGCATAGGGGGCAGGAGTGGGGGTGCCTAGTATGTAATGTACTATGATGATCCTTGAGATCAGCCCCTCAGTTGATGCAAGAATTTGGAGACTATAAACTGTGCCTTAACATCATTTTCACCTCACCTTCATCTCAGTCAAACAGAATTTGAGTTTGGCAGGGCAAAGGATCTGGGCTAATATGTTCAAGAATATGTGGAATAAACTAATGGTGTCACTATAAGCAACATGCTTTAAAATATACCATGTAGAAGAAAAATAAAAGAAATGCAAATTCATCTCGGTGAGAAAGAATGGTCATCAGCACTTTAGGGCATTTTGAGCTTGCCTTTTCCATTCTTTCTATTGAGGCATTTAAAACTGTCCATTTCATGACATTAGTGAGGGAGAGAATCCATTTCCAGTCCATTGAAGTGTTATTGCCACAGAGTCCTGGCTATTGTAAATTAGGTTCCTGTGTGCTCTTGGTAACAACCTGGACCTCTTGGTTGCAAATAAATGTATCATATCAACATAGTGTAAGTCAAAAATGCATAACTCCTATTCAGAGCAAATGCCATGCCTTTTGCTGGGGGAAGCCTGCTTAATAACACTCCCTTTTGCTACTCCACTGAATCCACATGAGAGAGAGAGAATGAATTATTTTTCAAGTGACCAAAATACAGTAGGGGTGTCTCAAAATAATCAAGGAACCATATAATCCAAATTGAACGTCACAGCAAGTTAAGGTCATAGACATGAGAGGAGTGAAGAGGAGCATGAGGGTGGTAATAAGATCACACACTGAAAGGCAGTTGCGCTCCATGCGGATTCAGGGATCCAACAGCAAGGCCAGAACCATTTGTAATGAACTTGAAAAACAACAGATGACATCTCATACAACAGTGAGAAGAGTTGAAGAAGAAATACGATAATGAACAGGAATGCAATTAAGCCTTGATTTGGTTTATATATTGTCATGTTTTCATGCAATCCTCCTTTTTCAAAAATTAAAGTGTAATCAAATGTTTTCTGTGAGTAATACTACGGAATTGGTTTTTAGGATCGGTTTCTGTGAGGTAAGGTGGGGGCTTAATGAAAAGGCTTTGGAAAGCTACTAGATACGTAATATTACATACAACTTCACTTAGCTATATAATGTAGAACCAGTCTTAAGAAGGTAAAAAAAGAAGGTAAAAAAACTCATCAAGCACCTGGGATGTGGGAGTCCCAGGTTCAGTTCCCCCGTCAACCTGAAATGGAGCAGGGACTTGAACTTAGATCTCCCACCTCCCAAACGAGTAGCCCAACTGGTGGGCTCTAAGATATTCTGGTGTGGGTCTTTCTCAGTGTCTCCTGTTGAAGCTGTTCTGCTTTGTATAAAATATTTGAATAGTTACTGGACCACAGAAAGAGAATGTGTCCAAATGACTCTATAGCCTGGAGTTTAGGGCACTCACCTAAGAAGTGGGGAGACCAAAGTTCACATCTGTGGTCCTCTAAATAATTTATTTATACCAAGTGGAACATTGTCAGCTGGAGAGATTCAGAGATCCTGGCTCTCCCATAGCCCAGGTGAGTGTCCTAACCATTAGGCTAAAATGTATAGGGGAGCTGCCACCTCCTCCTCCATTTTGAGCATCTAGTGCTTTACAAATGCCCAGAAACAAAATGTTTTGAATTGAACAAATTACTTTATTTGACTCACAACAGACTTTTTTTAAAAATGAACAGAAAATTCCAAAAAAGTTCAGAGTTGGTTCAACCTAAACTTGATCTTTTTTTCTAGAATTGCTATCAAGCCAAAAAAAAAAAATCAGTTATTTACCCAGCTAGACAGGCATATTTTATTTTGTTCTATCAAGAAATATATACCCACTGGAGGTAAAATACACTGAGATATGTGATACTTTATACAGTACTCCACATCTATGAAATATATAAAGCAAATAAAGATGGAATATGGCACTTGCAGTTTGTTATGAATGTCTGAAATTTGAGAGACTATTATTTAATTGTTATCCTAGGTTTAACATGGTTGAGTGATCCATCTTTGCCTTATTAATGGGTGGCTATTTATACACTGTGTAGCCCAGCACTTGTGAATAGCCAGTTGCACATATTCAAAGAAGAGGCTGGGCTGAAGAGGTGTGTACAAGTGATTTGAGTTTCAAAGAGCAGAGAATAAACACCAGCTGTTTATACTGGGCATGGCAGGAAGAGAAATCTCTGCTGTTCTAAGACATTGCACACAATACTACAGTAAACTGAAGGCTGTGAAGTAAGGTTTAGTAATTGATACAGCAGATTAAGAAGCCTCTTCTTTTTCTTCTTTTTGCACCAGTGTAAATAAGGAGTAACTGCACTGCAGTCATTGGAATTACACTAGTGTGAAATAGGTGTATGGGAGATCAGAATCAGGCTCTCAATTAAATCCTGGGTGAGATAATTTACCAGATTAAGTCTCTAATAAATTACAAACCAACAGGACATTTAGTAGTTTGTTGTTTATGATGAAAAGGTAACAAAAATAGACACCTGAGTAGCTTCAATTTTCAAACAGCAGGAAAAAAATATAACATACCTGAATTTAGGTTGCATATGACATGCAATGCTGATACAAAATTATGGTAAGATTTTAAGATGTCTACATCCTGTTCCTCTCTAAACTCAGATGCAGAAGATGACCATCATAGAAACTAAAACCTTTTTAATGTGTCCATGTAGTTTGGAGGACAAGGAATTAGGAATCCCACTGGTCCACAGACCTCCATATGAAGACCCTGAAGACTTGTTGCAAGAACCAATAAAATTCTTATCAGAACAACATTTGTTTAACATTTTTATTATAGTAATAAGTGTGCCATCTCCTTAGAATGCAAGCTGAAAAAGAAAGTTAAAGATATTCTGTTTATATATATATATATTGTTGTTTCTTCTGACAAATAATAAACATTTATACAATGTTTACTAATCACTTAATAAATGTTTTGTTTTGTTTTTTAAAAAAAGAGAATAATAAATGGCTACTACCATATTGGTAATTAATGATTGAAAGTCAACATTTTGAATGCTGGAAGGTATTCTTGTATTGAAAAATATCTATTATTTGCACTATGTTCTCTTTTCCATTTAATCATCCCATATCCCCATCCAATTATGAACTGCTTTGTGAACAATTTTTGATCATGATAAAAATGTTAGACTCTACAGCTAGCAGCATAAAAATAATTATCAGAATGCAACATGTTCATTCTATTCATATCTCATAATACCCTTCCTTGGAGAAAGGCTTTTATGTAGATTTATGCAGACTTCCCCAATGAAAAACCACTTTGAAAGTCCTGTCAGGTGCTTTCTGTTGAAGAGCTCCACTGTGTGGGTGGCTGTTTCTTTTGGATGTGCAGCAATGATCCCACTCCTTTAAAGAGATGTTTTTTCTCTTTTGCTTTCATACCATGTTTGTAAAGTGAGAGACAGAGTGACACATGTTCTGAACAAGTCTTCGAAAATTTTAATGAGAACTACTTAGAGTACAAGTATTTTAATACACAAGTACCACCTATTGGCTGCTTGTTGCCTTAGTAATTTGGGCTATTCTCTGAAAAATGTATTAGGAATCACATTTTGTATGTTTTCCCCTTGGGACTAGTCTTTGTTATGTACTTTCTTTCTCTCTAGGACAAAACTTGTAAATGTGGGGAAGTTAGTGCGCAGTGAACTAGGGTGTGAATTTAAAGTGCACAAACGACTCCACCTTAACTTCCTGTGTGGACACTCTTATGGTGCTCTAAGGGTGTCCTAATGCACACAAAACACTTAGTGCACTGTAAGAGTGTCCACAGAGTGTGGAACACCTTGTCCCTCTCCCACGCTGCTGGCTCCTGCCTCTGGCACTCCACAGCCGCCTGCAACAGGGACTGCTGCACAGACTCCCATAAAGAGCCCAGGCACAGGGAGAAAGGAGGATCTGGCTCTGGTTCTCCCTGATTGCAGACAGATGAACTCTTCTCTCCACAGGTGGCTGAATAATGAATGAAGCCAAGAACTGGAAGCAGAGCGCAGTGCCCTGGGCATGGAGTGCAAAGCCACCCCTCCATCCTGCAGCGTGCACACAACACTCACTCCCCAAACTGCCTCGTCCCCCAAGGGCCCATGTGTGTGGATCTGCATGCTGAAGAGTAGACAGCCCGCAGGGGAACCAGCTCAAGAGTGAACAGCGAGGGGAGCAAGGGGCTTTCTGCACAATCACACTCCTGTTTCCTGCTCACATTGAGCTCCTTAGACCCCCCCGCCTGCTGCCTTTCAGCTCCCCTAATCTCCGAGGTCAACTCTGATTCCCTCTCCAGCTATGCTTAGGAGTGGTCAGTTTGCTTGCAGAGAGGGATGTTTGCAGCAATCCATTCTGCCTTTCACAACACCGAGCTCTTTCCAACAACATTTCCGCTCCAGTGAGTTGTTCCCTCTTAGCGAAGGCTGATTCTGCAATCAACTACATTTAATTACACTGTTCCAACGGACGGAACAGTCGCACTGGGTGCTTTCTACTGTAAATTGTTCACCTGACAAGACAGACTTGATCAATAAGAAGCAAGCGGTTACCATGATGGCACTCAAAAGCTAACATTCGCAATCACATGAATGTCTTCCACCTGACAAGAAGTAAAAACTGAAAACTGAAGGGGAGCATTTTGTTTCTAGAGAATGTAAAATATATTTAATTCAAGCAATACATCTGATTTTTTGTTATTACTCCAGTTAAACCTAACCTATTTTACCTATTTGTACTGAATGCTTCAGCCACATGCTTACCGGTACGCCATGCCAGCCCGTACTGGATTTTACCTCTGCTCTCACTATCTGCCACTCAAGGGGCTCCCTCTTTGTGACTTCGTCCTCTGGCCAGTTCACCATATGTGTTTCCCCTTTCAGGGCAGAGGGATATATCAAAGTCCCTCCATACAAAATAGCACTCTTCCCCCAACTGTGTCACTCCTCCAATGGCTGCTAGGGGGACATGGGCCCACCCTCTACTCCAGGTCTGGACTCAGAGGCCCTCTCATCAGCAGCCAAGATCTGACCTACCCCATACCTTGCTGCTTTTCCCCTGAGCCTTGCCTACCTCTCTGGCTCTCCCTCTTCTCTTGGTTTGCCAGCCCAAACTCCCTCACCCCGCCCTCCAAGGGAATAATTGTAGGCTACTTGTCTTTAGCCCCAGGCACCCCTCCAGTTGCCTCCCAAGAAATGACTGCAGCCTTTTTCCCTGCAGCACCCTGTTACTTGGCTTATATAGGCCCTGCCTGTTCCTGCCCAGCTGAGCCTCTTCTAATTAAATCCTTGGTACCTGCCTCATTTTCCAGGTGCAGCCTGGTCAGTTAATTGGCTCACTGAGCCATTTTAACCCCTCCAGGTCTTAGAATCATAGACTATGAGGAAGGGACCTCAGGAGGTCATCTAGTCCAATCCCCAGACAGATTTTTACCCCAGTTCCCTAAATGGCCCCCTCAAGGATTGAACTCACAACCCTGGGTTTATCAGGCCAATGCTCAAACCACTGAGCTATCCCTCCCCCCTATAGTCTTGTGGGGGTGGAACAGATATGTTTCCACTACTGTTTAATAGATTTCTCACTATAATCACACATTTTATACATTTATTTCCCACAAATGTTACATTAAAATAATGTTAAAGTTGTTAAGTCAAGCTCTCAAAAGTTAGGAAATGACAAAATTACGGTTTCCTGTGCAACATTAATTCAGCGTCCTTGTGCTTATGCATTCTGATAGTATTTAATTACATGACTATGAAATACGTTTTCCCCACAGAAGTCCAAAGGGTTAATATTTGGCAAAATTATAAGCTACTGAAAACAGGGTTTGATAATGGGCAAGTCAGGTGACCTTAACTACTAGCATTACCAGCTCCAACTGTAATATTACTTTATAATATATTATATTCTCCCATAAATTGATTTGGGGAAACAGTAGAAATAGTTTATAGCCATTTTAAAATTGTACCAAAATTAATGCCCTAAACGATTCAAGAATAGCTTTTTCTGTAAAATATGGGTTACAACTAGGATACATCATGGTGTGATATAGTATAAAATATAAAGATTATTTATAAAATAATAAAAATGTTGTCTCCCAAATTCTATCCATCATAATACTGCTTCTAATTAACTGATATATATATAACTCTGTCATATAGATAGATAGATAGATAGATAGATAGATAGATAGATAGATAGATATAAAAAGACAGAGTTAAGTTTATATATAATTAATTTTTTTGTCTTTTAATGTGTTTTACATCGCAGTGAAATCTAATATTTGAAGCTAACTGCTGCTATGGACCATTAATTTACAAAAATGAGTTCTCAGCAAATGTGAAACACGACGAAGAAGAAGAAAAAAATCACATGCTTTAACGGTTTGATGAACCAGTAAACCAACAAAGGATCATACAATCACCACCTCTGCCACTACTATTCTCTCCAGAGTTATTGGAATACTACCCATCAAAAGAAAACTTCATTGAGAGCTACATAGGTTCCATACCAGCTACACTCTGAGAAAATATTTCAAAGAGCTGTAAAATAATTCGTTGTGAATTTAGCTTCTTTTTTCTGTTCATAATTGCTTGCAAACTGATTTTGGTTTCTACAACTATAGTTCAGGTTCATAAGCATTCATCAAATATTTCATATACAAAAATGGCAAAACTATGGGCCATTTGTGAACTATTGACTACCATTTCTGTGTTATTTGTGATGTGGTCACCTAAGATGCATGGTATTGATTTTGCTCTTTGATTGGAAGACTAAGACTTTTTATAGGAGGATTAATAATTATGGTTATGTTACTATTCATAAATAATTATCATTATGATCCCACAAAAACAGTGAACCAAACTTATGATTTTTCACTCATTAAAATATTTGTGAATTACTTTTTAGATTATTTGATCAGCTGTAACTCCAAACAGGAGCGGCACCAGGGTTTTTTTCTGCGGTGGGGGGGTCCTTCTGTGCTCCCGGTCTTCGGGGCACTTCGGCGGCGGGTCCCTGAGCAAGTGAAGGACCTGCCGCAGAATTGCCGCTGAAGACCCGGAACGCAAAAGGACCCCCCGCCGCCAAATTGCCACCAACAGCGGCAAAATGCTGCCTGCCCCAAATCCTGGCACCCAAGGCAACCGCCTAGGATGCCTAAATGGAAGCGCCGGCCCTGACTCCAAACTTTTTGTTCATCTTTTTCCTCATCTGAATGAATGCATATAATTCTAAGATCTTCTGTCAGGAGAAAAAGAACAAATTTACTTACTCTATGTGTTAAATGTGGTGGTCAAATATTGTTGTCCCTGAGCAGATCATTTAGATAAGCTATTCTGTCTCTTCTTATTTCATTTCACAACAGTCGTCCATCTCACACAGTGCTTGAGTCCTAAAAAACAAGCGCTGGAACTGTATTTCAGCCTCAAGAACAAAAGTAACATACTTTATATTGCATACCTGAAAAATGCTATTTTTGCTCAAATTATGATAAATCAAATTATATGCAACATGATCTCCCAGAGATACTTTCGTATCTCCCTTTAGGGGTATGGAGCCAAGATTTTGTGAACCTGCAGAAGTGGAGAATGGGTGGAAGTGACTCCACTCAATGAGAAGAATCAAATGCTATCCAACATGACCCCTACCCATGGAACTCCTTAAATTTGTCTTTGTTAAGATAAAGAGATTGAGCAACTTGACTCTCTCACTATAAAGCGAGTTTTCTAATCCTTTAATCATTCTTGGGGCTCTTAATCATAGAATCATAGAAGATTAGGGTTGGAAGAGACCTCAGGAGGTCATCTAGTCCAACCCCCTGCTCAAAGCAGGACCAACCCCAACTAAATCATCCCAAAGGGGTTTGTCAAGCCATGCCTTACTTTAGTAAGGATACTTTAGTAAGGCATTTGATATGGTCTCGCATGGTCTTATCAATAAACTAGGCAAATCCTACTTAGATGGGACTACTATAAGGTGGGTGCATAACTGGCTGGATAACTGTATTCAGAGAGTAGTTATTAATGGTTCCCAATCCTGCTGGAAAGGTATAACAAGTGGGGTTCTGCAGGGGTCTGTTTTGGGACTGGCTCTGTTCAATATCTTCATCAACGACTTAGATATTGGCATAGAAAGTACACTTATTAAGTTTGCAGATGATACCAAACTGGGAGGGATTGCTTTGGAGGATAGGGTCATAATTCAAAATGATCTGGACAAATTGGAGAAATGGTCTGAGGTAAACAGGATGAAGTTTAATAAAGACAAATGCAAAGTGCTCCACTTAGGAAGGAACAATCAGTTTCACACATACAGAATGGGAAGAGACTGTCTAGGAAAGAATACGGCAGAAAGAGATCTAGGGGTTATAGTGGACCACAAGCTAAATATGAGTCAACAGTGTGATGCTATTGCCAATAAATCAAACACGATTCTGGGATACATTAACAGGTGTGTTGGAGCAAGACAGGAGAAGTCATTCTTCCGCTCTACTCTGCGCTAGTTAGGCCTCAACTGGAGTATTGTGTCCAGTTCTCGGCATCGCATTTCAAAAAAGATGTGGAGAAACTGGAGAGGGTCCAGAGAAGAGCAACAAGAATGATTAAAGGTCTAGAGAACATGACCTATGAAGGAAGGCTGAAAGAATTGGGTTTGTTTATTTAGTTTGGAAAAGAGAAGATTGAGGCCTGGTCTACACTACGAGTTTAGGTCGACTTTAGCAGCGTTACATCAAATTAAGCCTGGACATGTTCACACGACAAAGCCCTTTCTTTCGACTTAAGGGGCCCTTTAAACCGGTTTCTTTACTCCACCTCCGACGAGGGGATTAACGATAAAATCGGCCTTACCGGGTCGGAATTGGGGTAGTGTGGATGGAATTCAACGTTATTGGCCTCCGGGAGCTATCCCACAGTGCTTCATTGTGACCGCTCTGGACAGCACTCTCAACTCAGATGCATTGACCAGGTAGACAGGAAAAGCCCCACGAACGTTTGAATTTCATTTCCTGTTTGCCCAGCGTGGAGAGCACAGGTGACCACGCAGAGCTCATCAGCACAGGTAACCGTGATGGAGTCCCAGGATCGCAAAAGAGCTCCATCATGGACCGAACGAGAGGTACGGGATCTGCTCACCATATGGGGAGATGAATCAGTGCTAGCTGAACTCCGTAGCAGTAAAAGAAATGGCAAAATATTAGAAAAGGTCTCCAAGGCCATGAAGGACAGAGGCCATAACAGGGACGCACAGCAGTGCCGCGTGAAAATTAAGGAGCTAAGGCAAGCCTACAGCCAGAGAGGCAAACGGAAGGTCTGGGGCACAGCCGCAAACATGCCGCTTCTACGCGGAGCTGCATGCCATGCTAGGGAGTGCAGCCACCACTACCCCAACCGTGTGCTAGGACTCCTTCACTGGAGAAATACACAGGGAAGAGGGTTCAGGGTACGAGGAAGAGGAGGATGAAGATAATGTGGATAGATCACAGCAGCAAGGAAGCGGAGAAACTGGTTTCTCCAACAGCCAGGATATGTTTATCACCCTGGACCTGGAGCCAGTAACCCCTAAACTCACCCAAGGCGTGCTCCCAGACCCTGAGGGCACACCAGGGACCTCTGGTGAGTGTAACCTTTGTAAATATTACACATGGTTTAAAAGCAAGCGTGTTTAATGATTAATGATTAATTTGCTCTGGCAATCGCGGCCAGTACAGCTACTGGAAAAGTCTGTTAACGTGTATGGGGATGGAGTGGAAATCCTCCACGGACATCTCCAGAAAGCTCTCCTTCATGTACTCCCAAAGCCTTTGCAAAAGGTTTCTGGGGAGGGCTGCCTTATTCCGTCCGCCATGGTAGGACACTTTACCACGCCAGGCCAATAGCACGTAGTCTGGAATCATTGCATAACAAAGCATGGCAGCATATGGTCCCGGTGTTTGCTGGCGTGCAGACAACATCCATTCCTTATCGCTCTTTGTTATCCTCAGGAGAGTGATATCATTCACGGTCACCTGGTTGAAATGGGGCGATTTTATTAAGGGGACATTCAGAGGTGCCCGTTCCTGCTCTGCTGAACAGAAATGTTCCCCGCTGTTAGCCATGCGGTGGCGGGGAGGGGTGAAGTGATCATCCCAGAGAATTGGGTGTTGGGGTGGAGAGGGGGGTTAGATGGGTTTGTGCTGCATGTTAACCTGGGAACCGCAGCCCCTCCTTTTACATTGCAAACCCATTTTAAATGGCCAACCCAACAGGTGCTTGGTATGGGAATTGAGGGCGCTATAGTTTGAAACCATTCCCACATGTTAAGAAGGTGAAAAAAGCCAAAAGACTGTGGCTTACCATGGCTGCCTGCAAGCCGAAATCTGTTGCCTGGCACTGCGTGAGTAATCTCTCACACCAAACCGGCAGGCCCTCAATATAAGAGGAAAAATGCGATCTTGTAATGAAAGCACATGTGCTGTCTAATGTGAACAGCAAAATTTAACGTGAAAGACTGTATCCATTGTTCTCTAAAATGTGTCTTTTTTAACCACCTCTCCCTTCTCCTCCACCAGCTTCAAATGTTTCTCCTTCACAGAGGCTAGTGAAGATTAGAAGGAGAAAACGGTGGACTCGGGATGACATGTTCACGGAGCTCCAGATGTCCTCCCACGCTGAAAGAGCACAGCAGAATGCGTGGAGGCAGTCAATGTCAGACTACAGAAAAGCACAGTATAAGCGAGAGGAGAGGTGACAGGCTGAATCGTGGGATGAACAGAGCAAGTGGCGGGCTGAAGATGATAGGTGGCGTCAGCTTGCAGACAGAAGGCAAGAATCGATGCTCCAGCTGCTGGAGCATCAAACTGATATGCTCCAGCGTATGGTTGAGCTGCAGGAAAGGCAGCAGGAGCAGAGACCGCCACTACAGCCCCTGTGTAACCAACAGCCTTCCTCCCCAAGTTCCATAGCCTCCTCACCCAGACGCCCAAGAACACGGTGGGGGGGCCTCTGGCCACCCAGTCACTCCACCCCAGATGATTGCCCGAGTATCAGAAGGCTGACCTTCAATAAGAGTTAAAGTTTTAAACTGCAGTGTGTCCTTTTCCTTCCCTCCTCCTCCACTCATCCCGGGCTACCTTGGCAATTATCCCCCTAGTTGTGTGATGAATTAATAAAGAATGTATGAATGTGAAGTAACAATGACTTTATTGCCTCTGCAAGCGATGCTCGAAGGGGGAGGGGCGGGTGGGGCTTTTGGTTTACAGGGAAGTAGAGTGAACCGGGTGGGGGTGTGGGGCGGAGGGTTCATCAAGGAGAAACAAACAGAAGTCTCACACCGTAGCCTGGCCAGTCACAAAACTCGTTTTCAAAGCTTCTCTGATTCGCACTGCGCCCTGCTGTGCTCTTCTAACCGCCCTGGTGTCTGGCTGCGCGTAATCAGCGGCCAGGCGATGTGCCTCAACCTCCCACCCTGCCATAAATGTCTCCCCCTTACTCTCACAGATATTGTGGAGCGCACAGCAAGCAGCAATAACAATGGGGATATTCTTTTCGCTGAGGTCTGAGCGAGTCAGTAAGCTGTGCCAGCGCGCTTTTAAATGTCCAAATGCACATTCCACCACCATTCGGCATTTGCTCAGCCTGTAATTGAACAGGTCCTGACTCCTGTCCAGGCTGCCTGTGTACGGCTTCATGAGCCATGGCATTAAGGGGTAGGCTGGGTCCCCAAGGATCACGATAGGCATTTCAACATCCCCAACGGTTATTTTCTGGTCTGGGAAGAAAGTCCCTTCCTCCAGCTTTCGAAACAGACCAGAGTTCCTGAAGACACGAGCATCATGTATCTTTCCCAGCCGTCCCATGTTGATGTTGGTGAAACGTCCCTTGTGATCCACCAGGGCTTGCAGCAGCATTGAAAAGTACCCCTTGCGGTTTATGTACTCGGTGGCTTGGTGCTCCGGTGCCAAGATAGGGATATGGGTTCTGTCTATCGTCCCACCACAGTTTGGGAATCCCATTTCAGCAAAACCATTCACTATGGCCTGCACGTTTCCCAGAGTCACTACCCTTGAGAGCACCAGGTCTTTCATTGCCCTGGCAACTTGGATCACAGCAACCCCCACAGTAGATTTGCCCACTCCAAATTGATTCCCGACTGACCGGTAGCTGTCTGGCGTTGCAAGCTTCCACAGGGCTATCGCCACTTGCGTCTCAACTGTGAGGGCTGCTCTCATCCTGGTATTCTGGTGCTTCAGGGCAGGGGAAAGCAAGTCACAAAGTTCCATGAAAGTGCCCTTACGCATGTGAAAGTTTCGCAGCCACTGGGAATTGTCCCACACCTGCAGCACGATGCGGTCCCACCAGTCTGTGCTTGTTTCCCGGGCCCAGAATCGGCGTTCCACAGCATGAACCTGCCCCAGTAACACCATGATTTGCACATTGCTGGGGCCTGTACTTAGTGAGAGGTCTATGTCCATATCAATTTCCTCATCACTTTCATCGCCACGCTGCAATCGCCTCCTCGGCTGATCCTGCTTTTGCTTTGGCATGTCCTGGCTCTGCATATACTCCAGGACAATGCGCGTGGTGTTCATAGTGCTCATAATTGCCGCGGTGATCTGAGCAGGCTCCATGATCACAGTGCTATGGTGTCTGGTCTGAAAAAAGGCGCGAAACTAGTATCTGACGGACGGAGGGAGAGAAGGAAGGAGGAAGGGATGAGTGACGACATGGCGTACAGGTACAGGGAATTAAAATCAACAAAGGTGGCTGTGCATCAGGGAGAAACACAAACAACTGTCACACAGAATGGCCCCCCCAAAGATTAAACTCAAAACCCTGGGTTTAGCAGGCCGTTGATTTCACGGAGGAAGGGGGAAGCAAATGAATACAGAACCTATTTTTTACATCTTAAGCTGGCAGACAACGGTGCAACATGACTGATAGCCCTCAGCATCTTCTGGGTGCTTGGCAGAAAATACTGGTCGCTTGGCAGAAAATAGCATACTATGACTGATAGCCATCATCGTCGAGACTGCCCAGGTGCCCATGATTGACAGCCACTGCAGTACGATGACGACGGATCCAGTTGTAATATACCATCTTCTACCAAAAGACAAGGGGCTGCTGTTGTGTGCAATGCAGCCCCACATCTGCCAGCCCCACGTCTGCCAGCACCCAGATCACCGATGAAGGCTACCAGTCATACTGCACCGTCTACTGCCAAAAGGCAATTAGCTGCTGCTGTGTAGCAATGCAGTACCACGTCTGCCGGCACCCAGAGGATATATGGTGACAGTGAGCTGAGCTGAGCTGAGCTGAGCGGGCTCCATGCTTGCCGTGGTATGTTGTCTGCACAGGTAACCCAGGTAAAAAGGCGCGAATCGATTGTCTGCCATTGCTTTGATGGAGGGGGAGGTGCCTGACGACATGTACCCAGAACCCCCCGTGACACTGTTTTGCATCATTCAGGCATTGGGATCTCAACCCAGAATTCCAATGGGCGGCGGAGACTGCGGGAACTGTGAGATAGCTACCCATAGTGCAACGCTCCGGAAGTCGACACTAGCCTCGGTACTGTGTACGCGGTCCGCCGACTTCATGCACTTAGAGCATTTTATGTGGGGACACACACAATCGGCTGTATACAACCGATTTCTATAAAACCGGCTTCTATAAATTCGACCTAATTTTGTAGTGTAGACATACCCTGAGAGGGGACATGATAGCAGTTTTCAGGTATCTAAAAGGGTGTCATAAGGAGGAGGGAGAAAACTTGTTCATCTTAGCCTCTAAGGATAGAGCAAGAAGCAATGGACTTAAAATGAAGCAAGGGAGGTTTAGGTTGGACATTAGGAAAAAGTTCCTAACTGTCAGGGTAGTTAAACACTGGAATAAACTGCCTAGGGAGGTTGTGGAATCTCCATCTCTGGAGATATTTAAGAGTAGGTTAGATAAATGTCTATCAGGGATGGTCTAGACAGTATTTGGTCCTGCCATGTGGGCAGGGGACTGGACTCAGTTACCTCTCGAGGTCCCTTCCAGCCCTAGAATCTACGCATCTATGAATTAAAATGCATATTGTTTCTTTGCACCCAGTTTATCAACTAACCCAAATCATACTGTATTAGTGACCTGTCTTCCTCATTATTTATCACTCCCCGAATTCTGTTGTCATCTGCAAACATTATCAATGATGATTTTATGTTTTCTTCCGGGTCATTGATAAAAATGTTGAATAACACAGGGCCAAGAACCCATCCCCGTGAGACCCCAGCAAAAACACACCTGCTCAATGATAATTCCCCATTTACAATTACATTTTAAGACCAACCAGTTAGCCAACTTTTAATCAATTTAATGTGTGCCATGTTAATTTTATGTTGATTTAGATTTTTAATTAAAACATTGTGTGGTACTAAATTAAACGCCTTCTAGAAATCTAATTATATTACATCAACACTATTACCATTATTAACCAAACATATAATCTCATAAAACTATGTATAGCAAGTTACTTTGACTAGATTTATTTTACATAAACCCATGCTGATTGGCATTAATTTTGTTATACTTTTTAAAAAAAATTATTAATCAAGTTCCACATCAGTCACTCCATTATCTTGCCCAGGACTGACGTCAGACTGAGAGGCCTATAATTACCTGGATCATCCCATTTACCCTTTTTAAATATTGGCACAACATTAGCTTTTCTCCAGACTTCTGGAACTTCCCCAGTGTTCCAAGACTTTTGAAAATCAACATTAGTGGTCCAGCGAGCTCCTCAGCCAGCTCTTTTTTAAACTCTTTGGTTATGTGTTATCCAGATGTACTGGATGTCTAACTTATTAGCTATTGTTAATATCATCTTGAGATACTAGGATGTTGGTGATGAGTTTCTGGGCCAGCTGTGGAGTTGATCATCATAGGGGTACTTGTGTTTGTTGTGAGTCTCCCAGGGAATGTTAAATGGACTTGGATGGCTTGGTGAGGGAAGCTGACTAGAGAGAAGGGTGTCGAAGGGGAGAGAGGAAAATGATGATTTGCTGGAGGGAGGGGCTTGAATTCAATCAACCTGACAGGCTGTTGTCCAATCATTGACCAATGCTATCATGGAGGCACTGGCCAAGTATATCTCAAAGCAGGGGCACCATCTCCTCATGCTGCCTTCTCCACCTCTTCTGCACCTGCTCTGGAAGGAGAGATGGCCGCCCACATTACTAAGCCTTCTGGAACTTGAGGGTAGGTTGGGGGATGTCAAGTTCAGACCCAAAGCCCCACTCAATAAGTAGACTAGGCAACTAGGTAATTAGAAGTACGAGAATGCTGTTCTGGCTCCTCCCAAAAAATGCCAGAATGGCATTCCAGAGCATTCGAGCAGGACTTGAGTGCTGATCTAACAATTTCTTGAATAACCAAAGGCAATGTCTGATGATGCTTGGCCAGCTCCACTGTTGGACTATTCTATTGTCTAATTGCTATCTACCTATTTTTAAAGGGTATAAAATATGAAATTCTGTAGTTTAAAGTTTTTGTAATGGCAGGAATTTTGAATGTCTAGTTTACCAATCACTGACAAAAACAATCCTAACCCATCAAGACTTTCTCCTCAGTCAATTGAAAAGACCACCAAAAACCATAGTGGAAGGTTAGAAAAGTTTGGAGACCATCTCTGGTGGTTATTTTAAGGTCAGCTGGAGAGTTGGGGAAACACAGCTTCTAGCTGAGGAGCATTCTTGAGCCCTTAAGACTCAAATTAACTCAGGCTGACTGTCAAAGAAAAAGGGCAGAAGGATTTTGTTTGTTTTGTTGCTGTGAGAAATGTATTTTATACAATGCAACAGAATTCCAAGAGGGATAGAGTAGTGGAAAAGTATGCAGATAAATTCAGTGTATTCCATGGCTTGGAGGAATTTATAGGGGTACACTGCCAACAGACAGTTTGTTTTACATTTTAACTTTACAACTTCCTTAGGATTTGTGTACACGTAAAAGCTGTGCCACTTTAATTGTACCCAAGAATAAGCTATACTGGCATAAAGCATCTTTGTATCAGTATGTGTGTGTCCACAATAGGGACTTCCTTGGTATAACTATTTTGGTATTAAAAATAAATAAATATATTACCCTTATCCAAAATATTTATACTGTATGTAGATCATGCCTCAGACTCTTTCTTTGCTAGATAACTGTTCACAAATTCCTAGTTGTGTTTCTCCCTGATGTTACAGGCAGATGTGAGTTATAGTCCAAGCTAAATCCTTAAAATAGAGATGAAAAAAAGAAAATAATTCCATTCTGTATAAATCCTTAATATGATAGGGGTGAAGAAATTAAGTCCTAACCTTCATCCTTGCTTACACCGACTCAGCTCCCACTTACTTAAATGGGAGTTGCCCTCATTTAAGTGCAGGCAAAATTAGGTCAACCGTTCAGAGAGTTATGTAGTGCTAGAATGAGAACAGTGTCCACCACATAATGCGAGAGAGGAGCCTCATAGCTGAAAACATAATAAGAAAAACAACTACAGTAGCTGGGAATGTTAGAGTTGGGGCCTTTCAGTTCCAGTTTGTCTTAATAATTACTTAGAGCAGGGCTGTGCCTGTAGAAAGGAAAACTTAGCTGGCAACACTATTCTGGGAATGTATTTAATAACTTAAGTGACTTAAGTCACCTTCAGGAGAATTTATTAACACACTTATGCATTCTAAATAGGTTCTACTGTGGATAGTCTGCTAAAAACTTCAGCTCAATGTGCAGCAATGGTCAAAAAAGGCTAATAGTTATGAACTATTAGGAAACGGATAGGAAATAAGACAGAAAATATCATAATGCCACTACATAAATTGATGGTGCACCAACACCTTGAATACTGGTTCTGGTTACCCCATCTCAAAAGGACATAGTGGAACTGGAAAAGGTTCAGAGAAGGGCAACAAAAGTGATCAAGGGTATGGAATGGCTTTCATATGAGAAGATACTGAAAAGATTAGGGCTGTTCATCCTAGCAAAGAGACAACTACAGGGGGAAATGACAGAGCTCGATAAAAGCATGAATGGGGTGGAAAAAGTGAATAGAGAAGTGTTATTTATACCTTCACACAATACAAAAAACAGGGGTCACCCAATTATATTAATAGGCAGCAGGTTTAATACAAACAAGAGGAAGTACTTTTCATGCTATGCCCAACTAACCTGTGAAAATCATTGCAATTTTGAACCCAGTTCAAAAAAGAACTGGCTAAGATCAGGGAGGATAGGCCCATCAATGACTATTAGCTAAAGGATGCAAGCCCATGCTTGAGGCAACCCTAAACCTTTGACTACCAGAAGACTGGGGTGGATCCCTCCATAACTGCCTTGTTCTATACACTCCCCCTGAAGCTATGGAATGGGCCACTGCCAGAGACAGGACACTGAGCAAGATAGACTATGACCTGACCTAACATGGTAACTTCTATGTCTTGCACGCCATGGAACTGGTGATCGTGGTGGGCAGGAGGCACTGTGAGGGAGGGGGAGGAATTGATTGGTGGGGCTGCCTGCAGATGGGAGGCGCTGGGGGGAGCTGGCTGCCTGTAGGTGCTAAACACCCACTAATTTTTTTCTCTGTCGACACCTATGCTGGATACATAAGAAAAAAAGTAAGTTTACTAAAACTAACTGATTTATTTAAAAAGAAGGAAGTATTATCTGTAGTTAATAAATTGAACTGATTGTTTCTGGTCTTTAGTTTTTAGAACTAGTAGATCTCATCCTGTTACACCTAGTTTTTATTGGAAGAGATAAACAAGGAAATATTTTTTCTCCACCTGTGCAATAGGGTACTGCCGTCACAAGCTAGTTTAGCCCTTCAGCAATTCTGGTTCCTGGAGTTTAACCATTGACTTCCATCAGTTCAGAAGTTTGAATTTCTTTAAAACTTCAGCACCAAACGTATTGTTTCAATACTTTTTAAGTTTAATTTAAATGATTTTAATAGATCATAGTAAATTTAGGCCTTAACATAATTTCAAATTTAATTGTAAACGTTTATTTAAAAAAAACTATATTCAATGTAAATAAAAATCTGATTTATATTAAAATTTAGTGTTTTTTATTTTATTTTTAAATCATCAAGTTTTATTCACTGTGTTAAGGATTCAGGTTAAATTCTGTTTATTCAGAGAAATAGCTGCCGACTTGAGCAACTAAAACAAGCTTTTACTGCCTTTCAGTCCTTTTAGCACTGTAGCTAAGTGAGAGTGAACTAGGTTCTTGTCTTTCTCTTACATCTTGTTTACTAAATTACTGTGCAACTCCCATATGAAAGGACTAGAGGTAGCACAAGTGCTGCAAATAGACTAATTTGAAGCCCCTGAGGTTGCAGAGATGTCAATGAGGGCCTGATTTGGCTTGTGGAATCTCTATTATGAAATATGTGTTTAAAGGAAAGAACTGAACTTGACTATGAGGTTGAGATAGCAGATTGGTATCATGTTTTTTCTTATCAAATGAGCATATTTACAATGGAAGTCTTTGAAAATCCTTCAATTTTGTTTTAGAGGATTTTTTTTAACAGAGTAAAATCAAATTACAGGTCAGATTTACTGGTATGCTCTGACATTTTGCATGCCACTGGTGCAAAGCAGCTGTAAACCCAATATAACTAGTTAAACTGCATTTAAAGCTATTTTGCAAGTCAGTCATGTCACTACATCTAGCTAGAGGCGTGCACATGGAGTAGACTGCCTGCGGGTTTAGCTCCCACTCCAGGCAGGGGAATGTATGGAGAAATTCCTTCCCCTGAGACAGATCCCAGCCAACCTGATGACAGGAAGCTTCTGGGTCAGGGAGCAGGGAGGCCCCAACCTACTCCAAGAGGAGTTGTAGGTCCTTCATCAACTCAACAAATGGATCAGCTTGTTGGCCCCCACCTTCCACACCCCTAGCAGGCATAATTCCATAATGAGGGTGGTGTCTCTGGTGCCAGATAGGGGTGTGCTATCTAGACTTTTCTAATCCAACTTTTATTACACTGATACTGACACTCTTAAGGCATGACTACACTTCCCCGCAGTTTGGGCTCTTCGGGACCTTTCAGCTCATGGCCACAGCGTCCACATGAGGGAGATACAATGCAGCATGTTGGTGCATACTGCTACTTATACAAACTTTAGTCCAACTGAACTGTGTGTGGTACAACTCTGGGAGAAGTGGCAAAAGTGGCTTTGCAGCCCCTAGATCTTGGGATTAGTTGCACTGGACAGGCCCTTGGTGCAAGCTAATGCAATGTAAGGACCTCTCTTTACTTATCTTCCCCCAGCCATATCCCTTTTCCCCAGACATGCCCTTCAGCAGGGCTTGGAGCTGCTGGAAAGCTCCAGGTGCCAGCTTGCCAGCTGTAGGCCCATTTAGCATCTCCAGAGTAGACCTACAATTTTTATGAATTTGTTTGTTATTCAACAGGATTCAACTAATAATGTATATAAACACTGTCCCACCTGTGCAACCTAGGACCCACCCTTCACCTGCAGTGGCATTTCTTCACCACAGGAACAGTAACTAGAGTGCATCTGCTTGGATGAGTGGGTCAGCCCCCCTACATGCTTCTCCTGCCACACACAGAGTCCTCCATTGGGGTGATGTTGGTGGGGACTTCCAGTGCAGTGCATCTTGGAGTGAACACTCTATATACGATACAGGGGGCAGTTCACCTCTTTCAGAGTAATTATTTCAGGCTGTCAGCAGACTCAAATAGATATCACTGCATCACTTACACTCGAGGCATGTTTTCATATTTTTCTTTGCAACCAGGTTGGCTAGATAGGAACCATTTTATAAAAATAAAAGTTTTGAGTCTGTTGGCTACTAAAGAAGTCCTGGGCAAGAGGCAAAATATTGTCCTGAGTAGAGAGGCAGGAAAAATTTGCAGATGACACAAAGTTTTTTAGGTTAGTCAGGATCTGAGATGAGAGTAAGGAACCTCAGAAAAAAATGATCAAGCTAGGTAAATGTATAACTGTATGGCATATGAAATTCAATATCAATAAATGAAAAGTATTGCCTGCACATTGGAGGCAAACCTTACACAGTTCTAAATTACTGGTATCAACTCAAGAAAGGGATCTGATGCCATTGTAAACAGTGCAGTGAACACTCTGTTCAATGTGCAGCTGCAGTCAAAAAAGTAAATGAGATGTTAGGTTGCCTAAGGAATGGGATAGTGAATAATACAGAAAATATGATAATGTCTTTATATAAATCAGTGGATCATAATTCGTAACTGGTTGTTGGGTCTCAGCTTCTCCTCTTTTACCCTTCTCCTGGGCTGCACTGGTTGGATATTTGGGACAGAGGGAGTCATCCTTTCATAGATGTTTCCTGAGGGTCAGGCAGAGCCAGTCAAACTTCTGTTCTGCTCTCCCCGGGTTCACCATGACTTGGAAGGGAAACAGGCAATGGAGGATCCAAAGCGTTCTTCTCTTTCCCCTGCAATGCAGCAGGCAGTCCGTAGTGGACCTGCTGAGCAACTGCTGCAGGGGACAGCATCTATTCAGGACTCTTGGCTTATACTACAGTAACTGTACAGTAACTCCTGACTTACAGCTACAGGGAAATGAATGGGAATAAGGGCCCCCCCTATTGCCTCTCCATAGGGATGGGGATGGTTCAGATGTGAGATTGAAACTCATAAGGTGTGGCTCAGCTGACACATTTGAAATGCATAATCAAATATGTATTTTCTTTTTAGCCCAGTTGCTCAGAAAGGCACAGTTTGAGGCTACAGGTTGGTCACCACTAGTTTATATGGACATCTTTCAGTCTGTGTTTGCTTGTGAACTATTTGCCATGATTATTGCTACAAGTATTCACATTCCTAATTTGCTTTTCATGATGATTTAACATGATGATTTACTATTTCAATTAATATAAAACTGGTGACTTGATTGCCATACTAATTGCAAACTAGGCGACTGTTCTGGGAAGGGAATTATCTGCATGGGTATTCTCTCTTTATGCCTGTAGATATTTGAAATCAAGTTTACCACCAACACAATTTGATTAAAAACAGACTAAACAATTTGCTGAAAGCTCTATCATTAACAGAGTAATATTACTCTTCAGTGCTACAATTTTGACGCATAGTATCATGATTGTACATTATGTGTGCACACTAAGTTGAAAATTTCTCAAAATTACATTACAGTATCCACAAAATATTGAAGCTAATTTGCAATGTTGATCTCTTGAGTCATCTTCCTCTCTCAATGTGCATGTAGTTAACTAATACTTTAACGCTAACAGGAGAGTTACACACTTACATCCTGGAGAGAGTATATTCAATGAGGTCTGTTATATCACTAACTAAATAGCTGAATATAAATGATGATTGTCCATTCATTATTAAGTTATTTCTAACATATTTCATTTATATCAGATAGCATAAGATGTTGGGGGGGGGTTGGTTTATGCTTTTCTATTATCTATAATATATATTACTATATAGCCTTTTCTAAACAGCAGTTAAGTGAAAGCCTCATTATCTGGAACCAAAATCTAGGCAGGTTTCTGAAACATAATCTTAACATTCACACAGCTGTAATTACTACTAAATCAATATTATGTATTCAAACTAATTATACTACATGAATTAGAGCTCTAACAAACAGACACTCACTTGGCTAATTAGTAGATTTTACTTGGTTTATATTAAAACTGACAAAGATTCCTAGCCCTGGCTAGTTTGACACAAATACAGAGCACTAGAAGCAGAATTGCTCGTTGTGTGATAATTTACATATGTGCTAAATTGATGTAAAACACTAACCATTCAGAATGAGAATGATTGGAATGACTGAAATAACAGAGACTTGGTGGGATAACTCACATGACTGGAGTACTGTCATAGATGGATATAAACTGTTCAGGAAGGACAGGCAGGGCAGAAAAGGTGGGGGAGTTTGCATTGAATGTAAGAGAGCAGTATGACTGCTCAGAGCTCAGGTATGAAACTGCAGAAAAACCTGAGAGTCTCTGGATTAAGTTTAGAAGTGTGAGCAACAAGGGTGATGTCATGGAGGGAGTCTGTTATCGACCAGGAGGATGATATGGACGCGGCTTTCTTCTGGCAACTAAGAGACATTACTAGATCGCAGGCCCTGGTTCTCATGGGAGACTTTAATCACCCTGATATCTGCTGGGAGAGCAATACAGCAGTGCATAGACAATCCAGGAAGTTTTTGGAAAGTGTAGGGGACAATTTCCTGGTGCAAGTGATGGAGGAACCAACTAGGGGCAGCTCTCTTCTTGACCTGCTGCTCACAAACAGGGAAGAATTAGTAGGGGAAGCAAAATTGGATGGGAACCTGGGAGGCAGTGACCATGAGATGGCCGAATTCAGGATCCTGACACAAGGAAAAAGGAGAGCAGAAGTATACGGACCCTGGATTCAGAAAAGCAGACTTTGACTCCCTCAGGGAACTGATGGGCAGGATCCCCTGGGAGAATAACATGAGGGGCAAAAGGAGTCCAGGAGAGCTGGCTGTAGTTTAAAGAATCCTTATTGAGGTTGCAGGAACAAACCATTCCGATGTGTAGAAAGAATAGTAAATATGGCAGGCGACCAGCTTGGCTTAACAGTGAAATCCTTTCTGATCTTAAACGCAAAATAGAAGCTTACAAGAAGTGGAAGATTGGACAAATGACCAGGGAGGAGTCTAAAAATATTGCTCAGGCATGCAGGAGTGAAATCAGGAAGGCCAAATCACACTTGGAGTTGCAGCTAGCAAGAGATGTTAAGAGACAGAGGCAACGTAGAGACAAGCTAATGTACTCAATGCTTTTTTTGCCTCTGTCTTCACAAACAAAGTCAGCTCCTAAACTACTGCACTGGGCAGCACAGCATGGGGAGGAGGTGACCAGCCCTCTGTGGAGAAAGAAGTGGTTCGGGACTATTTAGAAAAGCTGGATGAGCACAAATCCATGGGGCTGGATGCACTGCATCCGAAGGTGCTAAAGGAGCTGGCGGTTGTGATTGTAGAGCCATTGGCCATTATCTTTGAAAAATCATGGCAATCGGGGGAGGTCCCGGATGACTGGAAAAAGGCTAATGTAGTGCCCATCTTTAAAAAAGGGAAGGAGGAGTATCCGGGAATCTACAGGCCAGTCAGTCTCACCTCAGTCCCTGGAAAAATCATGGAGCAGGTCCTCAAGGAATCAATTCTGAAGCACTTAGAGGAGAGGAAAGTGATCAGGAACAGCCAGCATGGATTCACCAAGGGCAAGTCATGCCTGACTAACCTAATTGCCTTCTATGATGAGATAACTGTCTCTGTGGATGAGGGGAAAGCAGTGGATGTGTTATTCCTTGACTTTAGCAAAGCTTTTGGTACGGTTTCCCACTGTATTCTTGCCGGCAACTTAAAGAAGTATGGGCTGGATGAATGGACTATAAGGTGGATAGAAAGCTGGCTAATCGTCGGGTTCAACGGGTAGTGATCAATGGATCCATGTCTAGTTGGCAGCCAGTATCAAGCGGAGTGCCCCAAGGGTCAGTCCTGGGGCAGGTTTTGTTCAATATCTTCATTAATGATCTGCAGGATAGCATGGACTGCACTCTCAGCAAGCTTGCAGATGACACTAAACTCGGAGGAGTGGTAGATACGCTGAAGGGCAGGGATAGGATACAGAGGGACCTAGACAAATTAGAGGATTGGGCCAAAAGAAATCTGATGAGGTTCAACAAGGACAAGTGCAGAGTCCTGCACTTAGGAAGGAAGAATCCCATGCACTGCTACAGACTAGGGACTGAATGGCTAGGCAGCAGTGCTGCAGAAAAGGACCTAGGGTTTACAGTGGATGAGAAGCTGGATATGAGTCAACAGTGTGCCCTTGTTGCCAGACTAATGGCATTTTGGGCTGTATAAGTAGGGGCATTGCCAGCAGATTGAGGGACGTGATCATTCCCCTCTACTTGACATTGGTGAGGCCTCATCTGGAGAACTGTGTCCAGTTTTGGGTCCCACACTACAAGAAGGATGTGGAAAAATTCGAAAGAGTCCAGCGGAGGGCAACAAAAATGACTAGGGGGCTGGAGCACATGACTTATGAGGAGAGGCTGAGGGAACTGGGATTGTTTAGTCTGCAGAAGAGAAGAATGAGGGGGGATTTGATAGCTGCTTTCAACCAGCTGAAAGGGGGTTTCAAAGAGGATGGATATAGACTGTTCTCAGTGGTAGCAGATGACAGAACAAGGAGTAATGGTCTCAAATTGCAGTGGGGGAGTTTAGGTTAGCTATTAGGAAAAACTTTTTCACTAGGAGGGTGGTGAAGCACTGGAATGGTTACCTAGGGAGGTGGTAGAATCTCCTTTCTTAGAGGTTTTTAAGGTCAGGCTTGACAAAGCCCTGGCTGGGATGATTTAGTTGGGAATTGGTCCTGCTTTGAGCAGGGGGTTGGACTAGATGACCTCCTGAGGTCCCTTCCAACCCTGATATTTTATGATTCTATGAAATAAATATTAAAGAGAACTTTAAATGTCCCTTTTCTAGACAGTATCCAAATTTTTGAAAGATGCATTTTGTGTTACAAGAATTTTTACAGTCTAATTTGAATTAGGATTTTCAATAAGGGCAGACTCAAAATCTGTTCTTCTCACCAAAATAAGATATTTTAAAAGGTTTCTGTTTCATATCCCCTTTTGTTAATTGGATGGGGCCCTGTCACTTATTTTTTGGGATTGTAACTCCCTTTTCCAACAGGGCTGCTGTTAGAAATGAAGGTCATTATATCATCTCAATTCTAGGGAGGTAATGAGGTGGCAAATATTAACACTCCAAGAAACAGTCACCAGGGACTTTTCATGTTTTCTGTATCTAGTGCTCTTTGAAATCATGCCCTCATGAATAAGATGCCACCAAAGGACCAAAGTTAGGAAGCAAAATCTGTTGCCTTGAGGTTGCAGATCTCCCCCCAAATCATTCAGGTTAGATTTGCCTCCCACAGTCAGCAGAGGGGAAGGTCATCCCTCCCATGGATATCCTAAGATCTGTACAGTTATTGTAAATAACCAATTGAGCATGAATCCCCACTGAGATGCGGCGGCAAAAAAGAGCTAACACAATACTTGAATATATTAACTAGGGAATATGGAGAAGGAGGTGGATATTACCTATGTCCAGTTCTAATGTCCACCTTTTAAAAAGAATGCTGAAAAACTGGAGAGAGTTGATAAGACCTACGAAAATCATTTGTGGTCTAGAAAACATGTTAGCGAGAGTAAAGGAGCTCAGTTTGTTTAGGTTATCTTCAAGAAGGCTAAGAGGCAATTTAAACATAACCTAAAAGTACATATACAGGGAAAAGAAATCTGATAGTAGCTGGTGTGACACTACGTTCCCATATTCTTCATAGAGATATTGTTACAATGTAATTATGGCATAACTAAGTATTTTATGTGAGATGGGTCATGTGAGATATCATTGGAAAGGTTATAATTTATTGAATATGATTATCTATTTCTATGCATGTATCATTTCTGTATCTGAAGTTAGAAATATTGACTATGTATGTGTACTACAAATTGTGTTTATACATGGGGAACGGCCACTAGACAGAATGTGATCAGTCTAGAGGGCTAGCTGGGAACAAGTCAATGGGCCATTAGGTAAAACAATAGGTCTTTGAAGATGCTAATCTCCCACCTTCCTGAAAAGTTTGACTTTGATTTATGGCTGCAGGGTCATGTGATCATGTCACCTGATACTGGACTGCATGATAAAAACTAGTATTTTTCCACTGGATTGGCTGGAATGACACTGGAAGACAAAGGCAGGGGAGTGACATAATTGTGGTTTGTTCTTCACTGTCTCTCCACCCAAGATGGCTGCTATAAACACCTAAGACTGAACTGAGGAAGAAAGGACTGAACCCATGCTAGAGGGTGTCTGGCCTGTGAAAGAAATACCTGGAGATTTAAGCTGCAAGCAAGAGTAGCTTGCCTTCAAGAACCTCTGCAATCTGCCTAAAACAACATTTAGGGTGAGAATTTGCTAGTTATAACCAATTTCTTTAGTATATTAAGCTTAGCTTGCATATTTGCTTCATTTGCTAGGTAATCTGCATTGATGTGTTTGCTATCCCTTATAATCACTTAAAATTTACATTTTGTAGTTAATAAACTTGTTTTGTTTTGTCTTAACCCAGTATGTGGAATTCATAACTGGGGAGCAAAAAGCTGTTGCCTATCACTTTCCACAGTGAGGGAAGGAGCGAATTTCATGAGCTCATGCTGTACAGTTCTCTTTGCAGCTCAAGATAGTGTAATTTTGGGTTTGCACTCCAGAGGGGGGTGTGCACTTGAATATCTGGACAGTTCCTTAGCTGAACTTTCCCATGCAGAGCTGATCTCAGCAGCTCTGTGAAATTGCAGCTAGGTGTGTTCCTTCCTGTTTGCTGGAAGGGAGTTTTAGAGCCTCTCACAGCAGCACAGTGCAAAGGGAACCTAGGATGGTGGGTCAGGCGAGCTCAGTGGACCCCAGCTCCAAGTGGCACCCCGGGGAGAACCCGTCACAGCT
The DNA here is from genome assembly GCF_013100865.1 of Trachemys scripta elegans. Taxonomy (NCBI): domain Eukaryota; kingdom Metazoa; phylum Chordata; order Testudines; family Emydidae; genus Trachemys; species Trachemys scripta. The sequence goes on along the minus strand of NC_048302.1, from coordinate 61,259,915 downwards.
GGGTCTCTCATCTCACAGACACAGGCATAACACAATCCAATGGCTGGAAGCTGAAGTTAACAATGTTCAAATGGGAATTAAGATGCAAATTTTTAAAGGTGAAGATAATTAGTCATTGGAACAGATTACCTAGGGATTTGGCAAATTCTTTATTACTTGGAGGCTTTTGGTAAAGACCGGAAGTCTTTCTAAAAGATAAACAGAGTTATTGGGCTCAATACAGGACACAAGGTGGAATGTCATGGCCTCTATTATGCAGGTCAAATTAAATTATCACAATGCTCCCTTCTTCCCTTAAAATCTATGAATTTCTAGGAATGCCTAGGAATTATGTGGTAGTCAGACATACACCTTTCTTCCAGTTCTCTGATATGTGACAGGGCAGCTATCTTTATATTCCATCATATCCCAAGACCATTGCCAAATAATTTTTGTATTTCAATGTATTTTTGTGAGTCACTCTAGAAACTGTGTTAGGAATCTGTTATCCCATAAATGTTGCAATTGTTTTTATATTTTCTCAGTCCAGGCTTGGACTTCTCACATTCCTTTGCTTAGCTGGACAAGTTGTGTACATTTTAGGTCAGAGGCTTCTCTTTTGCCGGGCTCATTTTCTTATCTGATTCATATTCCTCCATGAAAATAAATTGTAACTGATTTTCATTTCCCAAAAATCAGAGGTCAAAAGAATTTTGAGGCCTATTCCTATTCTGTTCAGACCTCAATTAGATGCACAGACTTAAATAAACCACATGCATTAGGTATAATTTTGCCAACCATTCAGTACAATTCTATGTTGTTCATTGAAAATGTCTTCAGGACAGAATGAGTAAGGAGGCTAAAATAACTCCTCATCCCTCTAGAGCAGGGGTAGGCAACCTATGGCACGCATGCCAAAGGCAGCATGCGAGCTGATTTTCAGTGGCACTCACGCTGCCCGCGTCCTGGCCACCAGTCCAGGGGGCTTTGCATTTTAATTTAATTTTAAATGAAGCTTCTTAAACATGTTAAAAACCTTATTTACTTTACAAACAACAATAGTTTAGTTATATATTATAGACTTATAGAAAGAGACCTTCTAAAAACATTAAAATGTATTACTGGCACGCGAAACCTTAAATTAGAGTGAATAAAAGAAGACTCGGCACACCACTTCTGAAAGGTTGTTGACCTCTGCTCTAGAGAATGAATGTAGTTTATATCTCCCTGTTCATACATGTAGGAGATCCATGAGAAGTTTGTACATATGTCTATATATTAAAGTGCTGTAGAATTTTAGCCCCTACTACATTATTTACTCAGCTTTTAAAAAACATAACTTTACAAATTCTTTTAAAGACAAACACACATTATGATTTCTATCTGTTTAGTATAAGATCTAGCACAACCATGGTCCTAAAAGGCAAAAAGTGATCCTCAAATGAGAGACATTTTATATGGACAAATTGTTGTTAAAAATCTATTCAGTACATTTCTAGAGAAGCTTGAAGCAGTTTTTAAAAGAGAAATCCTGATTCTGCTTATTCTTGCAATGTTGAATACTAGGGCAAATTGGCAGTAACAGCCTCCGGGCCCCCCACAAGGGGCCTTCAAAATCACATCTTCTTTGGCAAAAACATAACGAGACATGCAAGCTGCTCTTTGCCAACTTAATGTTCTTGGCAGGGCACAGTCTTACTAAGAACAAAACACTGGTAGTCAGAAATGAGAAGCTTAGGAAAAGTGAGAAAATGCAGCATAAACTCCAAACACAAATCAGATGAAGCAGGTCAGAGATTTCAGATATGTCATTTCTCTACAAGTGCCAGACCCCATGCTTTGGCATAGAATTTTCTATGTGAAAAAGTTCCTCTTGAACATATTTCCTTTCCTGGACACACTGAGTACTTTGGATTTTTTAGATTATGAATCCCTACCCAGGGTATTCCAACTTCAAGCCACTATAAAGGAAGGGGAACTTGTACTCATTCTTAAACCACTGGAATTGTGGTCATTTACGTCAGTGGATTTGGTCAGGTAAAAACCTCCTTTCCCCCCCTTCTCTTGTATTCATATTTTCATTATGATTCTGCTGGATATGAACGTCAAAGGCAGCCACAAAGGACTATCCATTTCAACGTGAATCCAGCAACAGGAAAGTGTCAGTCAATGCAGTTACAGTGGTCTCTCTGAGCAGGAAGTCTTAAACATCTTAGGCCAATCTTTCTTCCTCTTATAAATATGCTCTGACAACAGACTCACAAATCTCTGAGGAAATGTTACTTGACTAAGGGAGTCTAGAGAAGGAAGCTGATAAATGGCTTAAAGGAGATTTGTACCATTCAATTTAGATACCAGAAACAGTGAATTTCTGAAATATATTTAGATAAACAGTTCACAATAACAGCTATGCAGATGCCACTTACCTGCCCACTCTGCTTCTACTCACTATGCCTGGTATGCCTGGGTTCCCTTTCTTCCATCTCTCAAAGTGAGACAGTGGAAGGGAGTTTTTCCATTATTGGAATGGGTGAGTTCCCTCTTCCATTCCTTCCCATGAAGCATGGAGTGAAGGATAGATTGATGGACAAAGGAGAGCCTCAGTGTTCAAATATCTTCCAAATATTCCCTGTCCTGAATACAAATATCACCAGATTCCAAGTAATGGACTAGTCCTGATCGTCCCTTCCTCCCCTGCTTACACTAGTTTTTTGGTTCACTCACATATTGGGTCTTGTCTATAAGACTGTAAGCTTTTTTGGGCAGAGTTTGTTTCTTGCTACAAAGGGGTCCTGACCTGTCTGTATCATAGTAGAGCTTAGAACCCCAGAACAAAAAATAATACTAGTTATCCATCCCTACTTTGCATACTTGTGTTTTTATTACAGCTGATATATATTTTTCATCATCAAATGTGAACATTTTTAAGGGAACTTCAATCAAAAATGTCAACCCTTTCAGGATTGCTCTAAAAATTCTACGCCAGAAATAATTAGTCTCATCATTTGCAGTACTACCTTAGATTACTTTTAACCCTTAGAAATAGGAGTAGATGAACTTGGAGGAGAACAGTATGAAGTTTTAATAACTTAGTTCAAATTTGTAAACTTTTTTCTTATGATTTCAATTGATTTACCCCCAAAGATGGGTATATATTAAAAAAAAACCACAAATGGTTTATGCAAAGGTAGCATCAACACAGAGACCATACAGCAAAACAGTCTCTAATCTTCTGACAGTTTTCCTCTAAAGAGAATCATAATTAAACCAGATATTCAGGCCCAAAGAGTTTCAGGAAGAGACACCAACAGAAAGGTTTAGTTTAGTGTTTAGTGTATTTCACTAAATGATTTATTTAATGCAGTCTCAAGAAAGCACTGAAGTCACAGGCCTGACTATATTGTAATGCACTTGAAACAAACACTTTGATATGGCTGATCTAACACGAACACACATAAAAGATTCTATATGTGAATTTACAAGGTCCTTTTTAACCTGGAAAGATCTAATTTTGTATTTCCCCTATAGTCATTCATGACATAGCATCTCAAGCAGAACCAAGTGCATTGTGTGTTGTTGAGGAAATAGGTTCCTGAACTCAGATCTTCACAGGTTATTAAAGGATGACATCTTCACGTATATGATTTCAAATGTATCTATTTTTAATTTTTAAGGCTGGCCATATGATTCTGAAGCTGATTTAGGATCTTAATTTGGATGAAGGTGTGTTATCCCCTCAAGCTTGAGAACAAGAAAACTAAGGGGCACAGGAGTTATGGATACTTATCAGACAAAAGGGAGGTTGATATTGTAAGCTACAGGCAGTTGCAATTTTAGGGTTGCAGTTGCATGTCTCTGTCAAATTTAAAGCACAAACTCCCAAAAAGGCATGCTGGGGGAAAGGTTCAATAAGCGGAAATTCTACACTGAGTAAAGTCACTATTGCTAAAGTGCTCGGGGGGATATGGTTGTTTCTGTGTTGGATAGTGCATGATAGGATAAATAGTTTTAATTATTTTAAACAATTAACATCACTGGATGGGAGCAGTGATTATACATTATTATTTTCTAGCTGTGTACTCTGTGGTTAAGCATCTTAATAAAGAAAAATTACTGAACAAAACAAAAACAAATGAAAAAATGTAAATGATAACAGAGGAACTAAAAAAATGTGTGCACAACGATGCACACAACCCACAATATTTCCTTGTAACGATTTTCATCCTTGCATACCTTCCATGTGTTTGTCATCTCTAGTGTTACATGTAGCTTAGTCATCATCTTAGGGATCTATAAAATGCCTGTAAAATACTATGCATTCCCTATGGCGATGCATGAATTAAACATTATATCTGAATGGCATCATTATTCATTTTTAATTAATGGTTAACTAGGCATGTTTGTTACAAAACAGCTTCCCAAGCTCCAGGAGGAGATATAGCAAACCATGAGAGACTTGCATTGTGTCAGCTTTAGGGACTTTGAATTCCTCTAAACAGTAAATTGCTAATCAAATCTAGGCACACCTGATAGCAGTTTCACACAGAGTTTCAGGAATACATATGTGGAGTTTCCATGCTCCAACTCTCTTTCAGTTCTTAATAAGGAAAAAAATAGGTGAGATGTTGCAAACATAAAAACAATAAAATGAACAAAAATGCATATATTAAAATAATAATATAGAATAAGCAGCTAGATTTTAGACCTTGAACTGATGAGCTTGTAGATGTTGTCACAAATCAACATTCTTGAGAGCATTCTGAAATTATACCAGGACTAAATCAAAAGGAAAAAAAGGAACACTGGCTGCAAAATGACTGACTGTGATGGAGACAGAACTCCCCATGATTCAACAGCATTACTGTGTGCTGTTTGTGTCCCAAGAGGACCAACAGACTGCATGCACTTCAAGCCTAAAAGTTAAATATACATATGATGCTATCTTTTTAAGAAGTGTGTTCAAGAACCTGGAGTAACAATAAACCAATACGATCAAGCTCCATAAACTGATGGACACATGAGTACAGTGCTTTATGCACAGGGCTAATACATGATCAGTTAATAACTGAAGACTGGACAGTCAAACTAATTTGCTTAGAGAACCCACATTAGAAGTACATTAGGAATGTAATTTTCATATTTACATCTGAATATTTTATATCAACTATAGAAGTAACAACTGAGATTGCTAAACTCAGTACAGGAAAGAAAAAATATTTTCTTCTATTTTTGAAGTTTGATTATTTTGTGAATTTGACAGCACATTTTTATCAACATTTATTTCTCTACACCGTCAGTCAGGTCTTGATTCTGTAAATGAATCCACATGTGCAGACTCTTGCCCCTACGTGGAGCTCTGGTACAGGGATTCATTCATGCAAATCCAAAGACAGGATCAGAGCCCGTAGTCAGTTTCTCCCTTGCTGAAAGGATGTTTATAAGCAGCAACAAGGGAATAAAAATAAACTTCACTTTTTAAAAGCATTTTTCAAAGAAATTTTCAAACAGACTATTATAAAGGTCTTCTGTCAGACACTGAACTTTTTTAAATTAGTCAATTAGTCAGCAGTGTCCTTTTAACACCACCAATGGATATAGAATTGTGCAAAACAAGTGAAGAATCACATCCAAATATAGGTAATAGGCTTACTACAGTCAGAAAACATTCATCACAAAGTAAAAGAAGCACAGATCCCTCCATCTCCAATCTTACCCCCATATCAATAAATAAATAAACAAGCACATACAAACATGGAAACACATGCAAAGGCAACCATACAAATAAAAATATTACTATGCAAACAAAGTATGCAATAAAACCTGTAGGTTAGAGCTGGTTGGAAAATGTCCCCTCACCTTGGCCCACACATGCCCAGACACAGAAAATTTCAAGAAAAAAACAAAACAAAAAGAATTGTAAAAATTCCAAAACCAAAAACTTTTAGCTGAAAAGCAAAAATTTCAATTTAGAAAGGGTGCCATGGTGCCGAAGGTCCTCATTCCCCTCTATGGCGTGGGATCCCTTGCCAGACTACCACACCAATGATGCAATATGGTGTCTCATCAAACTGAGCCACTGTGATACATCATGGGGAGACTGGCTGGTTGGAGAACCTTGCTCACAGAGACTAGGGGCATGAGTCAGCCAAACTACAAGTCCCACTTGATGGCATTTCCAATTACATGTTTTTGTTTGTTTTCAGCGGAAAACTAAAATCTTCCTCTTTTTTTGAAGAAAAGTTGAAATTTTCCAGGAGAAAATTGGCAAGGAGATGACGTTAAGAGCTACCAAGGCTTTTCGACTTCCAAATTTGTAATTGTATTGATTCAGGCAGCTGCAAGCATGAGTCACAACCAGGTGTGTTGAAGGAAACCTACACTTACCTCCTGCACTTGTGCCCTACGCCTCACCCATAAAAGTTCTACAAAACAGACTGCAGTAGCTAACTCCTGGAATTTAGCCAGTCTCCTAAATGTTAAATAACACAGGATCTATTCTTTAAGTCCACTAAGACACTTCTATCGCTCAAAGTATGTTCACTGTAATGTGTATTCTGAAAAATCTATTGGCTCGCCTCATGGTTTCTAATATATTGCAAGTACTCAAGGTCCAGTGTTATTCTGTAATTGATGCCATCATTTATAATCATCCAAACCTATATGAATTCACAATTATATTAGTTTTGCATTAATTCACCTATTTTGGTTACCCTATTATTTCAAACAAGAAATAATTTAAATATAAGTTATCATAAAGAAAAAAGAGAAAATAAATTATTGTAGGCCAGATTCTTCCTTCACTTACATCAGTTGTACACTAATGTAACTTTACTGTTTGTCATTACTCTTGATTTACATTGGTGTAAATGAGATAAAAGTAAGTTTTTAAAAATTGATAAATAACAAGATGATGTTATTTGTGTATACGCTGCATAAAATACCAAAGCAATACTACAGAAAATAATTTAGCAAAACAATCGCCCTGCTTAGATAGAAAACCACCATATATATATATATATATATATATATATATATATATATATATATATAAAAAAAACACACAGTCCTCAAAATCTCAGGAACAGAGCTCTCTCCACAAACAGCATTATCTTGCTTATACAATGTTTAAAAGTACAAATGAGAGATTCCTTCTATGGGAAGTATAAAATGAAATTTCTTACAATAAAAGTATGTAATTACATAATGCATGTTCATAAAATAATTGTATTTATTTTCTGGATTTTTATAATCCAGATACTCTGCTTAGTTTCCCATAGTAGCAAGAAACATTGGGATCACTCTCTTACTATGTCATGGGAGGTACAACTGACTCCTATTAATGTACTTTTGCAAAATCACATCCTTGGTGTGTAAGACCCCCACTCTTGCAACTTGCTTCTTGCAGGCAGATCCCAGAACCTGTGAAGAGCTGCACTGAAGTTAATGGGATTTTGTGGTCCTCAGTGCCTGTAAGGGCTTTTTGTTTTTGTTTTCATGTGTAACTAGATTGTCATTAATATTTTTTATTTTATTTTTTCCCCATTATTGTCCTTATGGTAAAGGTGAAGAGTAGATTTTTTTTTATTTTGGCCACCAAAACATAGGAGCAAATTCATTGTTATAATTAGCAGGCACAATTCTCTTGAATTCAGCAGAGCTAGGTCTACATTTTCCAGTTGTGAATTTTGTCCATGGAGCGTAAAAGTGCGTGCCTGCCATTAATAACTCACCTTGACTTCAGTGGTGCAACATCCAGGGGCAACAGATTACCAGTGAATGCTATTTACTAGTCTCCAAAGTGTCTGTCTTGACCCACCACCACTGTCATTGTTTGAGAAACAGTTTTTAAAATGCATTAATCATAGGACATGCATGAGCAGCTAAGGTACGCTTTATGACTCAGGAAACATCTCAAACCATTGACCATTTCATGGAATGGCTGTGTTTTTTCTTGATTAGGCTAAAATCTCTTGAGTGATAGATGAACTAGAAGTTTAGTACCTCATTTGCAGCCAGCAAGAATCTACAAAGGGCTTGGGTAGAAAGTAGTTTACTTTCCAATTTATGATGTGAGCATATACGAGAATGGCCTGGGACAGATCTAATTTGGGATCTATATCTTATTTAATAATATTATAGAAAAATAAATTAATCACACATCATCAGGTCTTCTAGAAAAAGAGGGGAAAACAACACAGGGCAAAACTGAATCACAAGTGTTTTTGAGACCAATCAGTTTTGAGGCAAACGAATATATCCATTAAGTACAGCCACCATGGTGCTAGTGCTGTTATAAGGTGATAAGTTGTATCAAAAGACAGGTAAAAACATACTAATGCTTGTAATATATTCTTTTTCTATATCATTGATGTAGAATTGTCAAGTGTAACCGTCAGTAGGATGGGAGAAGGTCTACAAGACAAACTCTCTGTTAAGACGTGTTCCACACTATGACCTATACCTTGTAACTTTTATCTGACAAATCTCTTCAAGCTTGACTTTATACTTATTCATTGCTATTACAAACTGGCTTTTACAGCTCTAGAATTGACCATTAAAATTTACTTTAAATACTTGCCAAGTCTCATTTCCTGTGCTGATAATATATCAATCATCTGTTGAAATCAAAATTACTGATCCAGGAAATATTTGACAGTTTTAAGGTACAGTCAGACACAAATAAATATTTGATTGCACCAATTTACAGCACTGCCTTCCAGGCATCATCAAGAGGGCTATATACAGAAAGTACAACTGTATTATTGACAAGAAAGTTAAATAATTTTGTTCAGAGGGAATGCAAACAACAGTAAATTTACCCTTATGTGAAATAATTTCTTTCATGCATGAAAGGTCTGCATTCTCTTGCAGAAACTCTTCAAGGACTCCGCTTCTGTAGGGACAAATAGGTCTGCTCTGTGCGGAAGTTTATTAAAATACTTTTTTATGAGTAAGAAATCAGATTTCAATAATACTAAACAAACAAATTAAGGGTCTTTTGCCTTTTTTTTTAAGAACGTGTTTTATGTATGATTGAAGTTTGTACAACACTCCAGAAAAGCCATCATGTGTTAGATTTAAAAATAAAATCAAAAACATTTTCTGCCATATAGGTACACTTGAAAAACTGGGAGCGTTAATGTCTTCAGAAGTCTTAGAAAGTGTATGTCCAGCTTTGTACTGATACCCATTTAACAAAGCAGAAGTAAGATACTGTACCGTAAACAAAAACCTACAGTAAAGGACATTTTGAAATTTTACACAAGAATAGTTCATAAACATTTTGGTTGTTCCATAACAGTTTTCATACAAAATGAATAGAAAACCCTTAGACAGTTGTCATCGTTCTTGACTATTTTTTCACTTAAATGCACACAAACATACTTTATATAGCAATATACTGATGTACCGTAACACGGATATTAAACTATGATTACTGCTTTTTAACCGAGATGTGTATTATCCAATCAACATTATCTGTAATTGAAATACTCATACATTATGTATTCCAATCATGTTGCAAGTATAAAAACATGAAAATATAACTTTACATTATTTCAATTATATACATTATTTCAGGCTTGACAAAGGAAGATTTAAACGCTACAGTTTTTAGAAGAGTTGGCCCAGAGGTACAATAAATAGTTTTGCATTGTATACAGTATCATAATGTTACTTTTAAAAATGTTTTAAGAACCATATGAATATTATTAGATTTCAGTTTGGTCATTCTAGCATTGAATATTAAAATTCAGACTGCATCCCCACATTCCTGATGAGGCATAATGCACAGAACACCCATGGATTAATTCAGCATATGCAGCTGAGAAACAGTTAAGCTTTAGTGATGGGCAGGTTACTAGCAAAGGGCCCGATATTGCAAGCACTCTGCATATATATCTCTGGCTGACAGTAATGAAAGTACTTTATGCATGTGCTTTCAGAATCAGGCCCATAGCTTGTACCAAGAGAAGGGATATAAAGTTTCTAGTGACGCTACAATCCTTGAGTGTTAAACAAAGCTTTTATTGAAGATTAAGGAAAGAATTCCAGCTAACACTGTACATTATGTTTCAAATTTTATTTCAGTGAGAAATAAAATAGGGAACTAGTAGTACTGCATGAGGGATATTGTATCTTTTTGTATTCACAA